>NW_027466159.1:770000-922500 GCF_046127955.1 Nelusetta ayraudi
CACCACCACCAACAACAAAAACACTTTTAAGAACCATCCAGCAGCGACTGGGAAGCATCTTTCACGGAGTAATATGTGAATCCATAATTCATCGCTCCATAATTGTATATTCCTACTCATAACGCTGCAGAAATGCAAAGTTGTTCTGCAGTTTAAAGTATCTCGGCGCTCGCATTACTGCTTGTGACACAGTTTAACTGCACCGAGAACGGCGGCGCTTCCCACGCAGCAATTTTGTTTTTGGCTTTGAAACGACTTCACATCAGCAGTCAGTTGCATGAGAAGGTCATTCAACACACTTAAGGTGTTCTGTCTTTGATTTGAATGGTGGATTTTTGTAAAATAATTAAAAACATTTAATAGTAAAATATTCAAACCTCTATTTGGGGCCAATTAATTCAGGCCAGCTAGTTAATAAGTTTTTTTTTTTTTTTTTTTTTTTTTAATTTTCCCAGCTGTGCCGACTCATCCAATGTTTTGAGGCAGGAGTTATTTTTCACATCAGGTTAGTGAAAAAAACGTTGCGGTGGATGAAGAACATGTTCAATCATCTTCAATCATATTAAAAATATATCATTATTCTTTTTTAAACTCCTTTTTTTCCCCTGGCAATTCTTGTCCTGAATGAGGCGAGAGGGTTTTTTCTTGGTAAATAAAACATATATTGCAGTTTTCAACTTGAAAGAAGGGGATGACACTGAGTTTTATTTTAATTCTTCTTCCTTTTTTTTTCTTCTTTTTTTTACTGAAAATGCTGAGTCAGTTTGAGGATTCTGAGAAACAGAATGAGCCAAAAATACACCCGGGCTTTTCAACAAACAAAAATGACAGGTAGAGAGATGAGAGACAGTTGGCAGACACACGCACACGCACTCCGAGGCAGGGCATTGTGGGTAAGAACTGGAGAGGTCGTCCGGAAGCATCCGGTGCATCGAGACTCTTCGATTCCCCAAACAAACAGTGTCTGCTTCTGGTGAATCCATCCTTCCCTCGTCTGAGACTTCCAACTCCTCCTCCTCTTTCTCCTCCTCCTCCTCCTCATCCTCCTCCTCCTCCGACCAAACATCCTTCCAGTAAACAGCCGGATGGTTTTAAAACAGCTGTGGTGAAAAATCCTCGAATCCCGACGTTGAAGATTGTTCTTTGGTGTCTTCTTGCACAATTTTTTATTCTTCCAAAGCTGGAACTCGGTGCAAACTATGCTCGTTTTTCAAGAGAACCGACTACAAGACGGCCGACCGCGGCAGCTGGGTTGAGAGGGAACGTTGACATCGGATAAAATGCATTTAGAAAATAAGTGAAGTTTCGCTTTTTTTTTGTTGATAACTTGAGTCAGAAGGTTTAAATTCAGCTTATTCCATTGGATCAACTGAAGCTTCTTTCTCACTAAGTGGCCAAATTAGTTCTGAATTGTTGTGATCATCAAATCAGTCGACCTCAACCTCCACCTGTGACAACGGCCAATGAAATCCGTCTGGGTCAGATGTTGAGAGCACGAATGGCTCCCACCTGGCTTTCAGTCCCACCAGGGCTCTCTGGTTCCTCCCACCACCTGGACCGCCTCTTGGTTGGTCGTCCCGCCTCCGAGTGTGTGTCCGTCCGTCCGGAGGGTCCAGGCTGAAACCCCCATACCCTCTCCCTGTCCTGACTGACTGACTGACTGACTGACTGACTGACTGACTGACTGGAAGGGAAACCAAAGAAACGGCAGCAAACAACAGTTGTACAAATCGACCAGTGCATCGGCTTTTAAAAGTCTGTCTCTTTTTTTTTCTTTCTTTCCTCTTTCATCACATTTATGAAACTCTGCAGGGTTCATCAAAACCCACGTGTTGTTTTTTTTTTGCACGTGACAGCGTCCGTCCGTCCATCTATCTGTCCTTCTGTCTTTCCGTCCTTGGACAATTCGTCAGAGTCTGCAACTCTCGGCTGCCCGTCGGTCAAACGTTCCCTCATCAGTCCAATTAGAGGGAGTGGAGACCGGCACTGCCGGAGACTCTGATCGGCTGACGGACCGGAACAGACCACTCCTTCATAAAGTACCTGAGAGAGAGAGAGAGAGAGAGAGAGGGTGAGACTTCTTCGTACAAGGAAATCGAAATCCAGGAAACCACCTCCTTTGTGATGTCACAAAGGGCACGATACAAAGTGACCACACCCTCAGCCAGGTGTTGGCTCCGCCTTGTTTTTTCTTTGTTTTGTATTTTTTTTACATGGAAGTTCCAACAAATTTTCACTCAAGGCTAAAACCCCAGCTTTTTTTTTTTAAGCGGCGGGCTGCAAACACAAGGCTAAATATGCTATTTTTTTTGCTGGTGTCAGTATTTGCACAGATTTATTAAAGGTGTAACACTGGCAGAGAGCATAATTTGAGGACAATTAGCGAAAATTTCAGAATTTGTATTTTTGAGGGAACAGGAAAAAACAAAACAAAAAATAATGGTCATAACTGTATGGACAGAGTCTATATGTGATTTAAAGGAAGTCGAACTTGAAACTTAAAGCAATGTAAACAACACATGTTGGGGAGAGTGTGGGGCAGGGAGGGAGGAGGGGGGGTCCTGCAAATGACGACTGATAAATATTTAAAGCAACCTCAGGAAATCCAGGCAGAGAACCACTGAGCATGTGATCCGATAAAGTCGATGCTCAACACGACCGCGAGACGCGCCTCCCGACTCACCGGAGCCGAGGAGGTTTTCTGCTGCTACGTCTGCGACTCCGCAGCCTCCTGCTCTGCACCAACTACCCGCTGGATGCTCTTGATTGACAGGTACATCTCCTCCTCGGGGTCGTAGTAATAAAACTTACTCAAGTAGGATATAAGTGGCCTGGAAAAGACACACACACACGGCAGGCTGTCAGCGGATTCCAAACAGAGCTGGGCTGAGGCAGGCTGGTGGGTCACATGACCATCACCACCCAAGCCTCCCCCTCTGGTGCTGTTCCAGGCTCACCTGGGCAGTGGAAGCTCCTGAATGTGGTCGATTCGAACCATCTGCCGGATGCAGAAGCGACAGAGGTGCTGCAGCGACTTGACGTTGCTGAAGCGAGAGACGGGATAGAGCAGCTGGACCGGGGTGGGAGGAAGCCCTGCACACACACACACACACACACACGGTTTAATATTACAGGGTAACTGAGTACAAGACGTTTTTTGCTTGCAGATGTTTCAATATTTTTCACGGACATTAAAAAAAAGAAAAGATGAAAGCTGCAAAGGCTTATGGGAAACACGAGTGGTTTTATCAACTTTTTGCAGATGCCATCAACCTTCCTCCTCAATCTACAATAAAAAGTGTTAATGCAACAGTGGGTAGTTTTTATGTATATATATATATATATATATATATATATATATATATATATATATATATATATATATATATATATATATATATATATATATATATATATATACATATATATATATATATATACATATATATATGTAAGACTCTGAATGAGAAACTGAATCTAATCTCACTAAAGCTAATCAGAGCTGCAGTGCAAAAAAATTGAAACAAATTCAGTTGAATCAGCAATCAGCAAATTAAAGCGCTTAGAGACATTTTGGATGTGATTTAGCGCTGTACAAATAAAAGTTGATTGAATCAAATTTCTTCTTTTATGTTTCCTGTCTGTGTGATTATGACCACTGACATGGCATAACTTTTAAAAAACCAAAATCCCGCATTGGACAACACTTTTTGTATTTTGTACGTTTTCTTTATAAAAGAAGAAAAAATCCATCTGATTCTGATATTTGATCTGCACCAATTCCCGATCAACGTAAACTGGATCTTCGCCTAGGATTCGCTCCTTCACGATTAAAACTTTGGAAACGTGTTCGCAGTTGACCCATGTTTTCCCTCCATCATGCATCACTCCCCTCCTCCTTCCCCTCCTCCACCACCTCCTCGCCTCTGATCCCCCTCATCCTTATCCTTCTCTTCCTCCTCGTCCGCCTCCTCGGGCACTCGCTGAACGGCAGCTCGCATCCATTTTTGATCGGCGGCGGCTGCGACGGCGGCTGAGTGCAGCATTCCTGACCTATATTTTATATTTACCTGGGACTCTGGAACGCAGGAAGTAGAGAAATTTTCCGTTCTTGGAGTGCATGATGGCTCGCTCGATGAACTCCACCACCGAGTGGCAGCGGTCCTCGAACTTGGGGTGACACCACAGGCTGAAGGTGCCTGCAGGAGGAGAGCAGCGCTTTCATTTATTCATTTAAATTTTTTTTTTTTTTTTTTTTTACCATGCATGCTATTCTTCAAAGCATCTGTACAATGACAATGAAAATCAAATCTGTTTGCGAAGCGAGAAGGTTGCAGGTTCGATTCCCAGGCCTTCTCCCCAGTACTCTGGCTCCGCCCACAGTCCAAAGACATGCACAACAGGCTGGTTGAACACCTGCTACCCATCCAGGATGTCACGCCGCCTCCACAGGCTCCAACCTCCTCCCCCAATCTCGAGAGATGGATGAGCAGTGATAGAAAGTGGACGGATGAAAATGTTTTCGACCAGCACTGTAATCTGTGGTGTAACACAGGAGCTGCACTGGCCAATTTACTCTATTGCGGCTTTAATGAAGAACCAACTTTGTACAAAAACAAAGCTGATTACCGTCAGTCTTTTTTTTTTTACCACTGAGAAGAAAAAACAGGAAAGATTTCACTTCCCTCTTCATGGGAACTTTAACCTGGTGAGCAGCTGCTCTGATAGGCTGACATTTCAAGCACTGTGAAAAGCACAAATCTGCAGAGAGCCGCAGCTATAGTCAGGAAACAGGAAATAGCTGCCAGCTTGCAATCGTGGACGATGCAGTTGTTTGGTCTGATAACAGCCAGACAACATTTCCATTTAAGAACAGCAAAGAATTAACGGCACTGCAATCTTTCGCCTGCTGCTGATTGGCTGTGGACACACTGTGGTGATACCCTCGCCACTGGCCGGTGTGTCATCCATCGCACCAATAGGGAGCCTGTTTCCACTTGACAGTGAAGAGATGTGATTGGTCCTGCTTGACCGTGTTGCTCCTGTAAGTGACCTCGGCGACCCTGTGATTCAGTCCGACCCTCCTAAGCAGAGTCTCGGGGCTCGGAGACAAACGCAGCAAAGAAGAGAAAAAGAAATTGAGAGACGTACAACCAACACGGCCGAGAAAGTGAGAAGTGCCTCAAACCTTCAGAACCTCACAAGACATCTGCAGTCAGAGTGAGCCGGAGCCCCGCCCACTTCCTGTTGACGGTTCCGCGCTTGTGTGTGTGTGTGTGTGTGTGTGTGTGTGTGTGTGTTAGCCGCCCGGCTGGCCTGGATTCATGTCCAGGCGGCGACGCACTCATGCGCGCATGATCGTGTTGATGTGAACGCGTTGTGTCAGCCGAGGCTGCACGTCTGAATAATGAATGTGTTTCCAGGCATGACTCCACGTCTTTATAGTGGAGACCCTCCAGTGAAGCCCTGCTTTATGTCCCCCAGTGTGTGTGTGTGTGTGTGCGCGCGCATGCACTTGGTTACACATGTATCCTCAATGAGTTACCTTGTTTATTTGTCACACAGCGTCAGTGTGTGTGTGTGTGTGCGTTTGTGTGTGTGTGTGCGTGTGAATGCGCGAATTATTCATGCCTCGATCTTATTGGACGTCCACAAGGGCGTGTGTCACTTTGTTGTTGAGTTTGTTGTTCGAATGTATGTCGGTGTAAACGTCATGTAATTCTCTGATGACGATGATGATGATGGTGTTGATGAGAGAAAACAACTTGGGGGATGTGAGCATGTTTGTGTTTTATAAAAAAAATCATCCAGCAAATCAGACAAGTTTTCTGCTGCTGGCTCCCACCTCATCCTTGTTTTTGTCCCCTACCAAACACATAGATGGTCCAACAAATCACCAGAAAACCAAAGATAAAAAAAAGAATGTTTGGAACGTGAGATCTTTAATCGATCAGCCGTTCCACTACTGACTGGCCAAAACACTGCAGTGCATGATGGGAAGGGGTGCGTTCTTGGCGCCGCCGGGAAGCTGCTGTTACTTAACTGGCTCCACCGGTACCAAAGGAGGTTTGGCTTGATTTTTTTGAGTTGTTTTTTTTAACATGATAAACAGTAAATCTGTCCAATCAGCCTGCTGGTTTTCTATTGACTCTTCTGGGCTCTTTTCCAAAACTTTCAAAAAGGGCCAAAAGAAACAATAGGTAACAAACAAGACTACTGAGTGGATTATGTCAAAACATTCCAGCAGGAGCGTCGCGTCGACAACCTGCTGAAGGGCCGGCGACGTCGTTTCTGAAGCGTTAAATTAAACGTTGCGCGAACGCCGACGTCTTCCGTTGCACTGTCGCTGCAGGTGAAACATCAGGCTGGGATTAAAAAATACACCGAGGGGACTTTGACGAAATGTCATGCTGCCGCTTTAAATCTATGTTTTGTATGCGTTTGTGTGTGTGTGTGTGTGTGTGTGTGTGCGCGTGCGTGCGTGCGCGCGCGCATGTGTGTGTGCGCGCGTTTAGTCACCTTGCATGTGAGATAAAATGTCTGGGCTGACTCACCGCGATGGCATGTGACTGACATGCCTGGATGGCTGGTGGACGTAAAGGACATTCACATGCATGTGTGTGTGTGTGTGTGTGTGTGTGTGTGTGTGTGGGAACCCGTGACAGGTGCAGCTGTCGCGACAGAGCTGATGTGCAACGACACACACACAGAGATCGACCACCAGCCACACACTCACACACACTCACACACACACACTCACACACACACACACACACACACACACACACACACACACACACGCTCAGACTGCCTTCAGGCTGTGGGAGGAGTCAGAGTACCTGGAGAGAAGCCCCACCCACTCAGGGAGAACATGCAAACTCCCCCCGGGGCTCTTGGTAATTCAACCAGCAGCCTTTGCACTGCACCGCTGCCCTGCTTTTTAATATCATTGTTTCATTATTTCTTTGTTTAGTCTCATTTCTCAAACAAAAAGAGACAATGAGCTCAATGTGTGTGTGTGTGTGTGTGTGTGTGTGTGTGTGTTGCTGTTGTGTTGGCAGACGGACACAACACGAGACACAACCACCACAAACCAACCTTGATCATGTCGGAATCAGACATTTAACATCATGCATCATCGCATATTGTGCTATTATATTGGTAACATTACATTAATATGTTGTAATTATTATATTGAGTCGAATGTATAAATGTATTGAATGTTACTATATGTAGTTCTTTGGTGTATATTTGCTGATCATGACCAGTGCCTTGGGGGTGTTGAAAACCTTGTGACCAAAGACTGTGTTACTCATTCGCTTCATGAACAGTGACCTGGGGAGACCAGAGAGTGGTCAGCTGAAGGAACTGACTTTCGCGACCCTCATAAAATTTGCGACCCTTCCAGTCACAGGGATGGGAACTCATCACCTCAGACTTTTCTGAAATTGTTTCAACAGGTCACACCGGAAGGAAGGATGGACCATTTGGCTCACGGCCAAATAAGGACCTGCTTCCTGACTTACAAACAATTGGAGTAAGACCCAGGAACTGAAGGGGGAAGAATGGACAGCCAATCAAAGGACGACACTTGAGAAGACATTCAAATCAGGAGTCAGCTTGTTTGTCTTCGTACTTAAGGACTTTGGGAGAAAGGGGTCAGTCTGACTCCAGCAACGGCCAGGACTCGACTCCAGAGATCTCTGTAACAAATGTCTTGTTCTTCTTTTCAGATAAAACTTCTTAATATTTACTTGTCTCCTTTTCTTCATTAAACGAACATGCGGTTTGGTAGCAGCATATTAGATAAAGGAACCAAACCAACAATCATAAAAAATAAAGGGTTAGCTTTCTGCAAAGCATGTGTTCATAAATTATTTCTGATCAAATTATTAAGACGGTTGAGTGAAGGGCTGTATCAGGCTCAATTTCAAATAAAGAAAAATTATATAATTTCTAAAATGTTCAATTATTTAAAAATTTCAGTGCTGTTTTGTAGCAACATTTTTTTGATGATTTTCAAACAGTCTTCCAACAAATGCCCACGTTGTCATCAACCCCCCCACCACACCCCACCACAACCACCACTAGCAGCAGCAGCAGCTCAACAGCGCCCCACCCCAGAGTGAGTCTCACCTCGGTAGTGCTCCATGCGGGTGTGATGCGTGACCCCCTGCGACCTGAAGCTGAGGCTCAGGATGTATCGAGGGTCCGAACTGTCCCGAACCAGGAAGGACCCGTCTGGCTTCCCCTTCAGCTTCATCTCCGCGTCCTCCCAGTTCATGGGGCCCCAGTACCAACCGCACTGGAGAGAGGGGGGTGGGGGGTGGGAGGGCAGTGACAGTCAGACAGCTAGTCCGCTAGTATGCTAGCGCAGCTTCCACGGCTTCCACAGAAAAAAAACCCACCTTCTCCAGCTCCCTCAGGCTGGCCGTGAAGTTGCTGGCCTCAGACCGCTGCAGGGCGCACAGCACGGGGGGCGGGGCCTGCCTGGACGGGGGCGGAGCCTCTCCCAGCGACGAGTTAGAATGGGGGAGGGCCCGCAGGAAGGCGTCTGCATCGAGGCAAAGTAAACGTCAGAGGAATTAATTTTACTTTTTTCTTTTCAAAATTTCTAGACATCAGGAACTCAACTAACCAGTCAGTGAAGTGTTCAAATTTACTGTTTACATGGCACAAAGGTTGGTGGTCAGGGTTGTTGGAACACCACCTTTGCTAAACAGCCTTTAGCATCACACCTTGGTCACCCAGGTAGGGGGTGCTGTTCCACCCCCTGGTGTTAAAGGCCCCTGTTAAAGGTCCAGTGTGAAACATTTGGCTTGATTTATGATTTTTATATTGGTAAGAGCATAACATACTTGCAGTATTTTCTACCATTAGAACGGTTCTCAACGGTTCTCATATACATATATAGATATATACTGTATATATATCGGAATATGCAAAGAGCAAGTGGCAAGTGTCTGGCTCCTAGTTAGCTGTCATCTTTTGCTGCCATTTTAAAGGAGGCTCCACTGAAAGCGCCTTAAATATGAAACTTGCTGTCAGGCGGGCTTCCTTAAAAATATTACGCAATGGACCTTGCGTTTTTCATATGGTAGACTCACTTCCTGTGTTCAGACAGGAAGTGCAGGTACGGCGCCGTGCCGCACTGGGCCTTACCATTGAGGCTGAGACTGTGCTGGATGGTGGCGTGTGAGGGGGGAGGAGGAGGAGGTGGGAGGGGCAGGGGGAGGGACTGCAGCGAGGCCCCCATAACGCTCACCAGGAAGGGGCCAGGCTGGGGCCCCGCTATGTCATCTGGAGGGAGGAGAGGACGGAGGAGGAGAGAGGAGCAGGGCGTGAGGAAGGGGATGGGAGGGGAAGGGACGGTGGGGTAAGGGGGTGAGGCAGGAGGTGTGAGGAGGGAGTGAGGGAGGAGGGACAAAAGCGGGGAAAAAAAGGGGTGAAGAAAGGAGGGAAGGAAAGAGGGTAGGAAGGAAGGAAGGAAGGAAGGAAGGAAGGAAGAACTTTAAATAAGCCAAAAAAAAAAAGCCAGAGGTTTTTTTTTTTTTAAAGTTGTGGAATTTTTTAAAAAGTAGTATGAATTTTATTTTGAAGTCTTAAATTTCTTCCTGTCCAACACGTGTTAACACACACACACACACACACACACACACACACACACACACACACAGCGGAGACGACACCCTGTCGCCCCAAATAGTCGCTGGAGCACAAAATCTGGATTAATTCACCACAGAAAAAACAGTCCGTCACCCCAGAAGCGTCTCCACTTAAAATGGTTCCATCTGATTCTATTTTTTACAATTTGATAAAAAAAAAACCTCAACTGTTGCCGCATCACATTAAAAAAAAAACAACTAACAAAAAGCAGCAAACAACGTTGTTAGCCCTCTGTTTATAGCCTCCTGATAATGCCGACGCTTCGCTGAAACCTCCGGGGGTCTGGGAAGACGCAGAAAAAGGCGAAGCTGACGCCTGCCGACTGTGCCCTTTGTGACATCACAGAGGGCCGGATAACAGAACAGCATCCTATAGACATGCTCTCAGAAATATGGAGCAAAGTAAAGGATGGATCAAAGGTTCAAATGACTGCTTGGAATATATATATGTGTGTGTGTGTATATGTGTGTGTATATAAATATATACACACAGAATACAAATTTAAAGAGAGTCATTGCATCCATTTACTGAGAAGTCTGCGAGAAGCCTCAGAGGAGGTCACTAGGAGCAACATGATTGGTCACCTGAGGACTGAAAATGATCACATGTTGCACAGCAACGGCTGAAACCACAACACTGGATAAAACGCAGTAACGGGGGTGGGAGGAGGGTTATTCTGAAATGATTAACTTCAGAATAAACTGTCGGTGTCGATAGAAGACAATACAACACAAAAAAATCCCACAGTCAACAAATCACAAGCCGTTGCCAGAACCAATCGGATCAAAGGAAATGACAAATACTGCACAGCCTGCCAAGCCACTGGGGGAGAATCCTCAGCTGAAATTAAACCTGCCCGACGCTGCTGACCTTTTTGGGGGCGTCTCCAGTCAAGGGGACCCATCTGCCAGGAGCCCAAGCACACTCACCATGTCAGCGCTCGGAGAGAGTGAGAGATCACGGCCACCACAACACAACCAGGAAGCAGGAAGCAAGACAGAGGTTTCATACCGAGCAGGCTGAGACTCCGGCGTGGAGGAGGAGGAGGCGTGGGAGGGTGTGGTGTGTTGGCGCCTCGCCGGGAGATGTCCACGTCCAGCAAGGAAACAGTCTCACCTGAGGGACAGAGAGAGAGAGTGAGAGTGAGAGAGAGAGAGAGAGAGAGAGAGAGAGAGGGGGGGAGAGGGAGAAAGAGAGAGAGTGAGTCACAAACAAAATAACTAAACAGGAGAAAAAATGTCAAAGAAGTGAAACAAGGAAGTGTTTCTTTCGTTGCGCGGTCATTTGAGGGGAAAGTTACATCCAACTAATCAGCACAAATCACCACAATACAAATTCAATGGACAGACTGAGGTCCTGAGTTGAGATACATTTGCCAATCCTACTAAATATCGAAAAGTTTAAATGACCAAAGCCACTGGCAAACTTTTGTTGACGACAGAGTGAAAATGAGCATCATTAGCGCCTAAGATGCCAAAGTGTCTCCACTTCATGAAGGTGGATCAGAATAAAGGACGGGGAAAACAACAAAGTGGATTTGGAGGAAAATCCTGATCTGAAAGCATAAAACGGAAATTAAAGGTTTCGCGCTGTAACAATGTATTTTTGCTGTCATTCAAAATGGTTTTAAAGCATCTGGTATTAAAAAAAAAAAAGTACTGGAAGCAGTATCCAAACTAAGGTATCAAAACTGGCATCGTATCTATACATTTGGAATGGTACCCAGCCAGAGTGGCTAACCTGTATAATGGGCAAAGACAAGAGGTTTTTTTGTTTTGATATTTTTGTTTAAAAAAGATACATAAATGTGAGTTTCTGTAATTAGAAATCTGATAGGTGACATGTCCGTCCTCCTGTAGAGATCATAGATGGAGAAAATGTGTTTTTTTGTTTTACATTTTGTGCTAAAATCTTATCTTACACGCTGCACTAGTCAAAACATCTCAGTTTTCTATCATTACAGCTTCACACAAATGGCTCTAAATATTGTTCAGGTGTTGGATGAGGTGAGAAACGCACGACAGCCCCATCTCTTTGGGGTTTAACTTGAGTTTAAGGGCTTTACCCTCTTGACAACCTTCAACAGGATGAGGGCCAATCAGCTTCCTTTCAGCTGTGATTAAACCAGGAAGCAGCTTCTCTCAGCTGCTCTCATTGGCTGCGGTGGGTGGCAACAGTTGTTTTTTTTTTTAAATCACATCTGTGCAACATTATCATACCAAAACAAGATACAAATCTGGAACCTTTCTCACTGGATATCATGGTTTTGCTTTACCTGCCGTCAAATGCTGTGAAGCACAGCTAGTCCAATAATACAACATGATATTCATTGTGGAGAAGGAAATTTTGTTTCCTTCACAAAAAACTCGGTCAACAGCGGTGCTGAAGGGCGGCTGATCAAACGCTGTGGGAAATCAAGTGCAATGCACAAGGCAAAACATTTATTTACAATACAGCCCACCGACCAATAGGAAGCCTAGGCTTTGCAAACTAGGAGCGGCGAACCTGATTGGTCTACCGTAGTGAGACAGACAGCAAGCTCCTCCTCCTTCACATGTCGCCTCTTTCCCAATGGATGCAAATTCAGCAGATTGGCGAAATTTAAGAAGCCAAATCAATGATTCGATTTTCTCATGTTTGTGTGTTAGTTGTTGGTGTTTTTTCATCAAGTCACCTTAAAGGGACGTCGGTGTCTTACTCCTCTGCAAACAAACTACCAAGACATTCGGCAACAAATTCTCAAGCTCTTCAGATTCTGAGAGACTATTTTAAAGCAATAATGTGCCCTGATGACTGACTGATTGGGGGCCCGACTGCTGAGCAAAGCGCCCAATGACCCATAAGGGGACGACTGTGATGATTGTTATAAGAAAAGAGAACCAGGATGGATGGAAATCCGGTGAGCGGCCCTTACCAGTGAATGCAGACAGGGAGGCGGAGAGGGAGGCGGGGGAGAAGGCACTGTGGGCCCTGGTCAGTTTGGGCTGGCTGTGGCTGCAGGATGCACATCCAGGCAGGAAGACCAGGAGGAAGCAGCAGCAGCAAGGGGAGGAGGAGAAGAAAGAGAAGAAGAAGAAGAAGAAGGAGAAAAAGAAGGTGGAGGAGAAGAGCTATTGAGTGCAAAGAGGAAGAATTACAAAGAAAATGGACTGGTGCTGCTGGAGTTTTGGGTCCTGCTGCGGCTCATCTCCAGTCAGGACGACTGAAGCTATGTATGTTTCTTTAATCACAGCCCTCCGTCTGCGTGGCTGTGAATAATGACTAAGACGGTGAGAGTTATAGAGGGTGACAAGCCACAAAAGGTTGGAAATAGATGAAGGAAAAAAGAAGAGAAAGTCCTCGACAGTCAGAGAGGAAAGAGAAAATTTGGCTGCGTGGTCAGAAACATCGTCCGACAATCTGAATGAGTTTCTACACGTTCAAGCAAACTGCAACTTTAACTGTGTCTGTCAGGTCTTTCTGAGGCGTCCCCCTCTCATCCATCATCGCAAGTTCGATATTTTTGTTTTTAGTCTCTCAACTCTCTGAAATCTAGTTCTTCAACTTAAAGAAACACACAAACACTTGCAGCACAGCTGACTGGATGTGTGGGGTGCGTAAGGTGTGTGTGTTTTGGGCCCCGGGCGGAGCTGCTCACCTGTCTGCGTCCTGCTCCGGACCGGAAGTGCTCGCCATGTCCACCAGGCTGCCGGCGGAGGACACCGAGTAGGTGACGGAGGGCCTCTTGTCCAGCAGGTGGCTGGAGCCGCTGCAGCTCTTAGTCCGGAACAGTTTGCTGAGGCGGACCTTCAGGGAGCCCTTCTTGGACTTACCCGCCACCTTGAGCGTCTTCTCGGCGCTGCACGTCCAGCCGGTGGGGGTGCGAGGGGCGCTGGCGCACCGCTCCGGCCGCCGTCTCGGGGTGGAGGCCAAGCTCGGGTTCGGCGTGGTGGCCCACGGCGAGTTCTGGACGGGCGTGTGAGACGAGGACACGGCTGGAACCCGGGCGGTCACGTCCCGGTCCGGGGCACCCACCTGCGGGTTCCCGTTGAGGCTGCACACCTGGGCGCCCAGGTGTCCCGCGGCGGCCGCCCCCTCCACCTGCCGCCTCAGCTCCGCCTGGAAGCTGCTGATGGAGAAAGTCCCGGACATCTTCTGGACGATCTCCCTCTTCCGGTTGAGCAGAAACTCGCGGCGGCCCTTCTCCTCGTCGTTCTCGGCGTCCGGACACTCGTTCATGTCCAGGGCTGCCACGTCCCCGCTGCCCAGCCCCTCCAGCACCAGCAAGGCGTCGCTGGTCTCGGTGGGGTCGTCCCCAGGCTCCAGCCCGCCGCCCACCGGGCCGTGGGCACCCTGGCACGAACACTGCGGGAGCTCCCCTGCTCGTAGCAACATCTTGGGCACCGCACCGACACCGAGCTCGCCGAACCGCCTGGCCAGTTCGAACACGGCTCCCTCCCGGTCTCTGCCGCAGCCCCACTTGGGGTCCACGGCGGCCAGAGGGTTGGATCTCCCCGACAACAGGGGCCACTCGGGTGGGGTACTAATCAGACGGTGATCGGCTGTGCCCTGCACGTCCGCGGCCACAGAAGCCGGCGGGTGAGCCCCCCACGTCCGCTCCTGCGGGTTCTGCTGTTGCTGCTGCTGCTGCAGCTGCTGCTCCTGCTGCTGCTGCTCCTGCCGCTGCTGCTGCTGCTGGGCTCCGTCCAGGCTGTTGTTGTTGTTGATGATGAGGGCCGGGCCCGAGCAGCCCGGCCCGGGGCTCTGCTCCAAACCCAGGGCGTCCCTCGGAGGATTCCGACGGTCCAGCTCCAAGATGCCCTCCCCGTTCCGCATTATGTTGGAGAAGACCAGCAGCTGAGGCCGCAGGCCGGGGCTGGCGGCGAAGTCGAAGCCCTGGGCCTGCACGGGGCTCTGCGGCGAGGCGGGAGCGTTGAGCGGGGCGCGACTCTCCGTCCCTCCTGTGTCAGGTGCGGCCGTGCCCTCGCCGCTCGGCGGGGCTTTGTTCAGGCGGCCGCCGGGATGCTCGAGGCCCGGCGTCGGATCTCGGCCGATGTCCAAGGCCGCCTTGACGCCGCTGTGCGCCAGGACCTCCTTCCCAAGCCCCGGCACCACTGCTCCCGGCGGCAGGTTGCCGTTCTCCGCGTCCAGGCGGTCGTCCTCGGCGGCGGAGACCAGGCGCATCAACACGAAATCGGGCGACATATCTTGCGCGTTGTTCATCATTTATTCCTCGGGGCGACGGGATGAGAAACGGTGCGCGATCCGCCTCCTTCACATCGCTCAGCGCGGTGATGCGGCTCCGGTGATAAAGAAAAGGGCCGAGCCGCCGCCGTCGCCTCCTCCCATAAACAGGCTGCTCGCTCAGAACCGCACAGAGAAGGAGGAGGAGGAGGAGGAGGAGGATGAGGATGAGGATGAGGATGAGGAGAAGGAGGAGGAGGAGGAGGAGAAGCAGAAGAAGAAGAAGAAGAAGAAGAAGAAGCCTGTCAGTCGATGCTGCGTTCGCATCCTCCCTCCTGCGGAACGGCGCAGCATCCGTCGGACGGTGGGTGGGTGGGGGGGGTGAGGTTGGGGGGGTGGGGGTTGGTGGTGGTGGTGGTGGTGGTGGTGATGAGGGTTCGGGCTCAGCTCGCTCCGGGCGGCGGGCGGACCTCTGGGTCAGACATGCAGGCCGATGTGAGGCGAATAAAAGCCGGAGGAGGCTCCGGTCAGCGGCCACCGTCTGCCTGTGTGTTCCCAGCCAGGCCCCACCCTCCCCTCTCTCCTCCTCCTCTTCTCTCACCCTCCTCCTCCCCCTCCCTCTCCTTCTCCTCCAAACCCATAACGGCGCTTTATGAGAGCCGATGATGAGAACCATAAATTAGTCCCTGGCGTGTTAAACGTCACACACACACACACACACACACACACACACACACACACACACACACACACACACACACACACACACACACACACACACACACACACACAGGCTACCTGAGAACAGCTGATTCCTGATCTTTGTTTCCCCCACCTGCTCCACAGTCAAGTGGTTGGTTGGTTCATTCACTACCTATTGATCCATGTGCATTCTCTAGATTTGAACACCGAAGATGGAAATTTGCAGTTCCTGCCAAACAATTCTGCCTCCAGGGGCCACAGCAACACAACAACTTCTTCCAGAAATTCAAGTAGACATGCCGTATTCGTTTGGGCTTTGAAAGCCTTCGGGCGACTGACAGCGGGACAGAGCAGAGCTCCTGAAGATGTAGCTTGCCCAAATACAAATTATTGACTCATTATTCACTCAAATATCAAATGCAGCTGCAAAATAAAACTTCACACAATGTGACGGAGTAGCTATGGCTTCCGTTTCATCTTGTGTCTGTGACAGAGGCCACATGCAACCCTGAGACCATTGAAACTCCAAGTGGAGGCAGGATTGTGTAAGTAATAACTATTATATTACATTATAATCAGATTGTAAACAATAACTATGATTGTTATTATGCCCTGAGATGAACTGGTGATTTGTCCAGGCTGTAACCTGCCTTTGCCCCATGACAGCTGGAATATGCTCCAGCAGACGACCCTGAGTGCAAGAGGAAGCGGGTATTGAAAATGGATGAATGGATGTAATTATTATTATTATTATTATTATTATTATTATTATTATTATATGAAGCCACTATTCTTCATAAGACAGCAGTAACTTCCTATTTCTGTCAACTAAATCCTACGTCGAGCGCCGCCTCTTTCACCTCAAATGACTCTGATTGGTCTGTTCATCATCCGACCAGCTGAAATCATGTTCATATTGTCTACATGTATCAGAATTTGTCCTGGTTCCTCAGCTGCAATAATGAGTTTCTCTAAAAGAAAATAAACGAGTCTGTTGCCGTGATGAACATCACTGTATCCAATAAAAAATCTTTGCGCAGCACATCCTTGAACGGAGGAAACGCACACACTGACACAGACGGTGTTGTGACATCACTTCCTGCTAGGCGTCATGATTGTGCCGCTTGTGTCCAGAACAGCATTAGCCCCGCCACTCTGAGCTAATAGATTTCAGATTAACTAGGCGTATTTGTGGGCAAAATGAGAACAAAAAAACAAACAAACAACGAAACAACATTGGTATTTCTCCAGCAGCCCGGGATGCTAGAGCTAATTCCAGTTGAAGAAGGCGCTACACGTTGAACACGACAGAAACCAAGAGGTATTTGCCTTGTGAGTTTCTGCTCCATTACAAATAAATAACACGTTAAGAAATATTAATCTCACAAGACACCACGGGAAGGCTCAGGAGTCTCCTGAATGCTTAGACGTCGACATGGCTGATAAACTGAGATCACGGCGTTGTTTGGTTTTCTCTGCTCGAGTGCTCCCTAGTGGCCGCATTACGTCAGCACATGAAGCCAGCTGCGGTAGGAACGGCATGGTGATGTGCCACGAGCGGCCGACAGAGGGCGTAGCAGACCATTCAGCAGCTACGGATGAGGCGAGAGTGACAACGTTGAGAGTGGATGAAAGGCCATTAATCCTAGCGACGTTTGTGTGTGTATGTGTGTGTGTGTGTGTGTGTGTGTGTGTGTGTGTGTGTGTGTGTGTGTGTGTGTGTGTGTGTGTGTGTTTACATTTAAGCCAAACACAATGGTGTCTGTTCAAGTTTGTTTTTATTATGCCGAGCAATCAAACTAACAACCCCAGCCTGGAGCTGCGCTGGAGGTCAAAGGTCGAGAAGCATGCGGCATCACCGCAACAACACTGTGGTCTAGTTGTTTTCCTGTTACATTTTTCTGTGTTTCCCGTGTTGGCTCTTCATTCAGTTTGCATCCCATCTTAATAAGAGAAATGGGGCCTCAGGATCAGGACTGACGTCGCCATAAAAATCTCGTACAGTTTCCAGTGCTGCCTCCTGGAATGATCTTGAATCCCGCATGCAGGTGGCTGAAAAAGTAAACAAAAAATCAAAACAAAAAAACCCCCAACCACTACACTTAAAGCTGAAAACAACAACAAGAACAACCAAAGTTGTTAATTACAGTTTACTTTATAAAGCACATTAATTAAAGTGGCCATGCTAGTTAGTACAACTGAATGTGGAGGATTTGGTCACGCGGCTCGTTTTTCTACAGGACCGCACAACAACACGGCAACACAACAAAACAACAGCCCAGGGTGAAGCCATCTTGCGTCCACAGAGACGAATTAGCACACGGTGGGACTGAACTGGACGATTACAAAAAAGCATATTGGAAACTTGAAATCACGACTCGCTGGATCTCAGAAACACATAAAAATCATAAACACAAGAGACAACAAATACACAAGCACCACTGCACAACATGACAACTTGTAAAACTGCTGATCCTTTTGACTGAGTGAATAAGTTAAGAGACATGATGCTGTCTCAGTTTCTCAGTCTCTCTCGCTCTCTCTCTCACACACACACACAAACACACACGTGCGACTGCAGCACCTTCGATGCTCTGCAGTGAAGTCCCGGGGAGGGAGGAGGTGAGAGTGGTGTTGCTGTCAGTAGTGTGTGTGTGTGTGTGTGTGAGAGAGAGTGTGTGTTAGCAGCATCTGCGGTGATTCTCAGAAACTCGTTGCCATGGCCACCAAAACAAGGATTCTTGCCTGTATCACTCCTCCCATGAGCACGCTTCACCACATCACCTCGTTCTCTTTTTTTTCCTGCTGCATCACCTTCCCGAATGTGTTTGTTTGTGTACACACACACACACACACACACACACACACACACACACACACACACACACACACACACACGCACGCACGCACACACACACACACCACACACACACACACCCACAGAGGGAATTCCCGGACGCGACCGAAATACTACAAGAGATCATGCATATTGAAATTCTTTAATGTGCCTGATGTATGACTTAATGTCGTGTATATGTGTGCATGCGTGCATGTGTGAGTGCGTGCGTGCATGTGCACTAAAAGAGCATCGCCCTCAACGGGGAGGGGTTAATCCATCCAGCAGGACGGAATCTTGATGGATGCTCAAACACGTTTGCCACAGCTTAACCTTCATTTGAATGGCTGCGGCATCCTCCCCTCTTTAGTGCACACACACACACACACACACACACACACACACACACACACACACACACACACACACACACACACACACACACACACGCGCGCCACTCTCATCACCTTTCAGCACATGTTGCCTGCCGTCCTGATGGGCGATGGGGGAGTGGTGGAGGCACTGGGTGAGTGAGGGGGAGGGCGGGCCAGGGGAGGGTTCAGTGGTGAGGCAGGACGACGCAGCGTTACAAGCCGCCGTCAGACCAGCCGGAGCTCTCAGGAGCAACAGATAGCGGAGCAACCGACTGGAGACAGAAAAAAAAAAGAGAGTCCAGGAGGGATTCTCTCTCTCTCTCTCTCACTGGTCCCGCCTCCTGTCCTCCCACCTGACTCGGGTTTCCCCCCAAAACTTTGAGGAACCCCTCCTCCTCCTCATCTTCCTAGTTCTCGGGGCAGAACTGCTGCGGCTCAGATCTGGAATTTTAGCACACAGACTCCTCCCACCACCGACTGACGACAAGGACCTGCAGGCTGTCATGCCCAGATCAAACACAGAGTTGCCTTGCGCCGGTGAAGTGCACAGATGGAGCGCTGCTCCGGTACTGTCGGAGTGACTGAACCAGAGCAAACACCTGCTGCTGCTGCTGCTGCTGCTGACAAGAAGATGAAGTAAATTCTGAGTCTGAGACCGTCCTCCTCCTCCTCCTCCTCTTTCTGGTGACTGATGCAGAGTGGATCCAGGATGGGCCCAGTGTGGCTGCTCCTTCTGCTCCCGCAACTCCTCAAGGCTCAGGTGACTCCGGCCGCTGATACGGCCAACAGCACCAAGTCCGCAGCCAACAGCACCTCTGGAGCCTTGAACGCAGCCGGCGGCAGCACCTCCAGTCTTCTCAACTTCCCGCCAGGCTCTGGCTCTCCAGCTGCTTCCTCGGCAGCTCCTACGGTGGAGGAGGACAACTGGACACCGGCGGAGACCTTTCTGTACACGGGGGAGGTCTCCACACTGGACGGAGCCCGCTGCTCACGCTCGTACAGCCCCCCGGGGCAGCCCGGGCCCCTACCTGCCAGCTTCAGCACACCCCTCCGACCAGCTATGGACTCTCTGGCCAACACGGCCAACTTCCTCAACATGATCTTCCAGGCGAGCGACCTGCGGGAGAGTACCGTGGAGGAGGACATGGAGTGGTACCAGGCTCTGGTCCGAGCCCTCCTAGAGGCTGATGTGCTCATCCGCCGGGCCCTGCTGACCTTTGACGCCGACCCTGCGGCCACGACGCCTCAGCTGGTGCTCCGGGCCTTGCGCAGCGACACGGCCAGGGTGCCGACCATCATCCTCCAGGATTTGTCCAAGGCCTGGGAGACGCTGCACCCGCCGCCTCCAGCGCCCGATGACAGCTGGTTCAGAAGATTTAAGTTCCCGGAATCCAGCCAGATGACGGCAGTGGCTTTGTCCAAACGTGTGCTGCTCAATGACCTCACCACCTTGGACACGCCCAAGTGGCGGCAGGGCGACAGCTATGTCACCAACCGCAGTGGGGTGCGCTGGGCCAGCGCCCCCTACTTGGGCTGCCAGGATGGGCGCTTCCTGCCTGGCTGGATGCTTACGCTCTCCACCACCTTCTACGGCCTGAAACCTGACCTGACACCGGAGTTCAGGTAAGAGTCCACACACAGACACACACCAACTTCTGTGACATGTGCCAAATCTGAACCAACCCAATGTGTCTTAGAGCGATACGCTCAGGTTGAACATTCAGCAACGATAGCAACAAAAGCCAACATAGCTAAGATAATTTAGCCAAGCAAAAAAACAGAGACGGCACTCACAACTACTCCCGCTGCTAAAAGTTGCGCAAAACATGAGATTCGACTCGCAAATGCAGGAAAAACTCACATGTGGTTCAAAGAAAGATCTTCATGTTTGGTGATACGGAACTACTTCCTGTTATAATCCGGTGGGAAATCCCTTGACACTTTCAAACCTACAGAGTCCCACATAGCTCACATTCACCAGACACACAAAGCAGAAACTGCAGTGTCTCAACCTCTGTACCAGTTTAGAGAAACTCGAGGTACTTGTACTCGAGTATTTGGTAGCACAAGTCACAAATACACAGGTGCAGGTCCATACAGTAAAAGGCAGATATGACCTCCAAATGAACAATGACATGCTGTTATATAGATGTGTGACAATGCAAAGGATAGGTGGCACTGCTGCTGCTGTTGACCCGCCTGATGTGTGTGTGTTTGTCTGTGTCAGAGGTGTGATCCGTGTGGACGTTGACATCCAGAACATTGACTTGGACCAGTGTGCAACAGGAGACAGCTGGTTCGCCGACACACACGAATGCAACCGCACCACCATGGAGGTAAACAAAAAAAAAAAGGATGTTTAACTTCCTACTGGGCTCTTTTGGCCTGATGTTTTTATTTTTTGGGTCCCTTATGAGAGAATCTTGTCCACATCTTTGGCCTCTTTTCCGGTTTTTTGCTCCCCTCAACCTGTCACATGATGCTCCTGATCTATGTGACTGTGGTGGATTGCGACCACAACCCAACGCGTCTCCTTGGTTGTGAGCGTGGTATCAGCTTGAAGTCCAGAAAAACAGGGACATATGTTTGGGAAAAATATCAACTATAGCCTCTCGGCCTGGAGCCACATTCTCATGACAGTAGGTACTGGAAACATAAGTTCCTGTAGCTTGTGAACAAAGTCACAATATCCATATGACGATCGACATGTCGAGGAAGATACAGGGGGTATTCTGGCTAAAAACATGCTGCCGCATGACCGTTTTGAAGCAGATTAGATTGTTTTTTTTGTTTTGTTTTTTTGTTGATGTTTTGGCGTACGTTAATGTACGAGGTCACAACTGACTCCTGAGAGCTGGATCTAGTGAAACTCAAGAATGGTTATGTGGCTCAGAAAATAGTACTGGCTCCTCCATTGAGGTCTGGGTGACGAGCAAATGGGTGAAATTGTACGAAATGTAACCAGCACCGTAGCCTGGTGGTAGAGTGGTCGCACTGGGACTGGGAGGTTCCCGTTTTGGTTCCCCTAAAGACCATAAAAACGATACCGTTACTTCCCTGTTTGGCACTCAACATCATGGGTTGAACTTGGTGGGGTTGGAATGGCCAACGGACTTGCTGCTCTCTGCTCCCTCAAACGATGGGTTAAACGCAGGGGCCACATTTTGCCTCCCTCGGCTTGTGACAACTAACGAGGTGTCCACAATTGAAGCTATTACGGGGCTGATGGAGGCCTATAGTTACGTCACAAAGTCTTTCTAAACTGTTTCTGACCTTTTGAAAATGGTTTAACCTTTTCTTGTCTGCGCTACTAATTGATTTTTTTTGCCTTTTATCCTGGTGCTTTCACACTCGCAGCACCTCCCATCTGCTCGCCTATCTACTCCGCTCCCTGTCTCACTGCAGCTCCAACTCCCCTCTTCCTTGCAGCCACTTGTGTACAGGCGCTGTCCCCCTGGCGCTCGCCGTGGCTGTCTATTAAAAGACGTGTGCGCTGGGCGGCGGGCTGCCGGATGATCTGACAGATTATGGAGATAATCCAGTCCGCTGACATACTTCTCCTTCATGCAGTGCTCTCACAGAGGTCTGGAATAGAGAAGAACTGGCCCCAAAAAAATCCCCAAATCCACATGGTACCCTTTGTCCCGTCCTGTCCTACCTGGCTTACAGGATTCTGCCCTCGCTACCAAACAAAACGAGTACTGGGTCAATCAAATTGAACAAACCCTGTTTTGTTCTTCCACCTCATCCAGTCTCTCCGCTTCTCACATTTTGTCTAAAGATACATTTTTGCACATTTTTAGACAAGGCGAAGACCTATGTTATTGGTTTGCAAATGGAAATGTGAGGGATTGAAACGATTATAGATGTCCCCAGGTATTTGGGGAGGCCATACCAGAGTTCCCCAGTGGTACCACTCTGGTTTGGGGGAAGTATGGGGATAGTTTGGGGTATATGGATAGAGATGCTCTTTAGAGGGTCTGTGACAAGATGTTTCAGTTGGACGGTAGGCAAGAAAAGGGGTCCCTCAGTGCTTGGGAGACCATTTTGCTGTCAAATATCTAACCTCCTCTGGCCTTTATTCAAAGATGAGACACTGACAAGAAGAAGAAAATGGACCAGATGCTGCAAAATCCTCCAGTACCAGTCGAGAGAAGATGCAGGCGGATGAGATTTAAGATTTAGAGAATGGATGAAGAGATAGAGGACTAGTCAAGAAGAGCTAGGACAAGGGGTGACGGATGAGTCAAGGTCAGACGAACGCAGGTGACCAGACTGCTGCAGGTGAGCGGTGATTGGCGGAGGGCAGCTTCGGCTAGAACATGACGGCTGACTGAATCCACTCTCTCCTACTGCTGCTGCTGCTGCTGCTGCTGCAACGACCTGTCAAACTGTGAAATGGCCACATTGAGAATTAAGTTGCCTGCTCGGAATAAATCCATATCACATTAATGTTCAGCCTGCAGCATTAGGTCTTTGAGCTCCTGATAAGGGTTTCGTGGGTTCATATACACGTGTGTGTGTGAGTATTTGGGAACGGGATTTCTCGAGAAAAAGGATAATGCTCTCAGTAGAAGCATTATGTATCCATTTAGCTTTTAGCTTAGATTAACACACAGCCTGCCCAAGTGTGTGTGTGTGTGTGTGTGTGTGTGTGTGTGTGTGTGTGTGTGTGTGTGTGTGTTTCCGGACTGGCTTAATTGAAGCAGACATAAGGGACAAACAGAGAGAAATTAAAGGCACTTTTTTTGCTTTGCAGCTTCTGCTTTGTTGTTTGTTTCACAGTTGAACTTGTTCATGTGTGCTGAGCAGAAGTTTGTTGCTGTGGCAACTACCTTTTTCTGTCTGTATCTCTACAAAGATTGTTTTTGTCATTATTGCTGTTACTGTTTAATAATGTGAATTTGAAGCCAGCGTTTGTTTTTTTATTTTTATTATTATTTATGCATCTATCTTAAACAACTCAGATTGGAATAATTTCCATTCCATTCATGTGAGGCTGGACCCTTCAACATCCTTGGAGTAGAAAGAGGGTGGAGCTACAGCCAGGGTAGAGCTGTGACATGAACAGGAGGCTGCTGTCTGTCTCAGCGTGGACGCTGTAGTTTGTCAGACTGCTCACAACTGGACTCACTGTAGTCAAACACGCCAGTCTAATGCCGGTCAACGTCTGGCTCGACTTCTCTTTTATCAACTGCCACCAGTCGGTTTGGTCCGCTTTGAATGCGACAGTAAAATATTTTCCCAATTCTCCCCGTCTACAACCAGTCATAACTGTCAAGTGAAAAAAAGACCTCGCGATAAAAACAACCCAAAGAAAAAATGCTTTCTATCTCTTAGTGTGTTCCAATCCCAGGACAAGGTTTCCGACTGGGTCAGTACTGCTGCCGCTGCAAAGAGGGCTACTACAACCCCGACACACCTGCAGTGGATTCAGGTAAGAGCCTGAATAATTTACTGACACCATTAACAGGAAAACATTGTATTGGGGAGCAACAGTTCAGGAGTTACTGTTTAAAGGGCTGGTTCAGAATTTTGGACAGAAGACCTCGTTTCCAAGCAGTTTAGCAGAGTTCGCTGGCGCTATGCCAGGCTAATGCAAGTCAATGGTTTTTTTTCTAGCCTGCCAATAAACAATCTTACCCACTTACCCACAGCCAAGGAAAATGCACGATAACACCAGACCATTGTTGTAAATGTCTGTGTTGATAGAAAAATGTCATAAATAAAAACTACCCTTGAATCAAATTGTGTTTTGAGGGACTAGTTTCTCAGCAGCGGTGGTATTTTACTCTGCTTCTGGAGCAGCGGCAGCTGCAATTAAATAAAAGAGCTGGTTGTCTGGGTGATGTCAGTCCACTGCTGCCATAGCCTTCTACCAACTATAGGAAGTAGAACTATGTTGCTGCTGAGAAACAAATCCAAAATGTGATTTGATGAAAGGGTAGTTTTTATTTTTTTTTTAATGCACACAGACATTTGCATTGATAGTCTGGCGTAATCATTTATTTTCCTTGGCTGTGCTGTGAAGTGGGTAAAATCAGTTTTTATTTGCTGGCTAGCAGAAACCACTGACTTGTGCTTGCCTAGCCTAGAACCAGCAAACTTACTTGAACAAGAAGGAGTGGATGAGACATATTGTAACAGTCCACTGATAAATAGCAACACTGGCTAACTTGAAAATGAGGTCCTGTGCGCAAAATTCTGCATTCGGCCCTTTAAAGTGCTGCACGAGGTTTCAGTCACACGTCTTCACACTTTTATTGTTTTGTTTTCCGCAGATGGCAGCGCTGCCAATGGGAGTGACGGCGCTGCAGGGTGTTACCCCAGCATGCCCATTTGCCTTCCATGCTGGCCGGGCTGCCGCAGCTGCCAGGACGGCAGCCCCTGCCGAGTGCAGGAGTCCTGGCTGCTGAGGGCCAGTGTGCTGGTGGTGCAGGGTGTCTTCATGGTGCTCATCCTCTTCAGCATGCTGGTGGCCTACCGGCACCGACGCAACCGAGTGAGTTGGCTCAGCGGTCCCCACCTCTTTTTTTTTTTTAATGGTCTGACTCTCTAGGATGACCAGCTTTGTGACTTCATGTCACAAACACAGAAATGCTAATGATGAAACACAGAAATGCTAATGATGCTAAAAACTTTGAAATGCTAACTGAAACGCTGTTTTGGTTGGTTTGTGTGAAACAATGCCCCAATGGCGTGAACTCAAACGACCCCCTGAGGTTGTCAATTCTTCTGAAGTTGCACCATGTAAACCCCTCTTGAATTGGCGTCAAACTAACCCATGCTACATCCCTGTTCTCCCGTAGAGGATCCGGGCGTCGGGTCTCCTGCTGCTGGAGACCATCCTGTTTGGCTCGCTGCTCCTCTACTTTCCGGTGAGTGTCTGAGCGAGTTGGCCAGCCGGGGGGAGTGTAACAGCTTAGAGCTTTTTACAGATCACTGCGCCGACACAGATTATATCATAATGGGCCCATCGGTGGGAGGGGCGGGGCCTTCCCAAGTACGGGTGTGTCTGTGTGTGTGTGTGTGTGTGTGTGTGTGTGTAGGCAGATGTGAGTTGTTCAGGGTTACTGTAAGTGCTCCAGCCATGGATGATCAATCAATTCCCAGATACATTTGACCAATTAAAAGGCATTTACATCAATGAGCCATAACTTTTTGGTTGGTTTGTGTATGTGTGTGTGATGATGAATGATGTGGTGACTTTTTTTCTGAGTTTGATGCGCGAATTAATGGACCATCATTGCTATATTTAATATCCAAATAAATAAAGGTTATATAACGATATTTTTGAGTAAATATCCTCTCTGGCTCCAGCAGAACTTTGGTTTGATTCCTTACAGTGTTTTGGGCGACGAGTGTAAAAAATTTAAACCTCTCTCCAGTTGTGCGTCCTGATTTTCTAACCTACATTTAGCCTCCCTGCAGTGGTGATATGCAGGAACAAAACTAGTGTCGGCAAGCAGAGGAAACGTCTCCAAACATTGATCTGCACAACTTAATTCTGCTTTAAATACAGCAGGTCTCCTCTGAAAAGCAAGAAGTGACTGTAGGCTCCAATAAAATGCTTAGGTATGGTTAAAACAAACAAACATCATTTGATTTTTTTTTTTTTAGCGTAAAGAACTGTGATTGATTTGTTCAAACGTGACTGTTAAGAATCCTTGTGAGTTCTACTATTTCTGAACAATTTAAGTTAACAAGGCAAATATGGGGTCACGTGCAACCAATAAAACACCACGCTCAAACTGTGCTCTTTGCTGATAACCCAAAAAAAAGTCATGTGATCACCACAGATGGCTATAGTGAGACGGCCATTGGTTCTGTTAATCTGCGTCACGCTTCAGTGTTTTTTTTTCTCTGCGTAACAGTGAGAACGACTGAACCAGACACGGTCACGATAAGAATGTCTGGGATTATTACTTCACCTTGCATTCAAACAAACCAATCGGAGGAATCCTCCCTCTGGTCGAGCTGGCTCTGCCTTTTTGAGTGCAGGACGTCCACATCCAAGCCACTGACGCCCGTATCTTTGGTTCATCCTTCACAGCGGGATTTAACCACAACAATGTGGATTCCACGCCGACTTTTTTTTCCAGACTTTAGCTGATGCTCTTAACAGCCATCAGCGACTGTCACATGACAGTAAGCTTTAATTCCTGGATTACTGTTGTTTACTGTTGCTCATATTGTATTGAACGTACATTGTGTGTGTATGTAACTGCTGTGCCAAAGTGTGTTCCCTCCTCCTGATTGATATTTTTTTTGCACATTTATGACTCTCGTTTCAGATCATGAAACTAATTTTAATATTTAAACAAAGACATTCAGAGTAAATGCAGGATGATGATAATCATCATTTCATAGCAAAAGCTAGAGGGGAAAAGAAAAATAGGAGTTCCCAGCAGGCCCTCTGTGAAAAGGTCATTGGGCCTTTAAACCTGATAACTGGGGTTGACCAATCATTGGTCAGCAATCAGGCCTGCATGTGGACGCAGACACTGAACTTGGTTTTCCTCAAGAAGTTATTCAGTGATGTATTTGAATGATCTTAAATATTTAAGTGACTGATGTTGCGAAAACATATGAAACCAGGAAGAGGACAAACACCGAACATGACTCTTACAATAATGCAAAAGCCACATTTAAACAAAGCAGCTGTAGATACAGTATGTGGTTAATGATGATAAGTCGCACTCACCCGCCTGCAAAACAGCGTAAATCTGCCTCGACTGCTGCTGGACTCACGGTCAGTGTCTCTGCAGGTCTTCATCATGAACTTCAGGCCCAGCACCTTCAGGTGCATCTTGCTGCGCTGGGTCCGGATGCTCGGCTTCTCCATTGTCTACGGCACTGTCATGCTGAAGATGTACCGGTAGGTTCATCTCCGGTCCCCTCACCTGTACCTCACTGTGTCTGCAAAATACTTTCAAAATTTTGCAAACTGCTTATCAACTTTTGGATAAAAAGAAATAGCTGAAATTGTACACAGGAACTTCCATGAAGTCTAAAAAATGTCTCCTTCACCACAACTTAATACACTATTTATGCGTACAGGGGCCCAAACTGTTTTTAGTCATTGGGCCCAAAATTGCAAAATTGCACTCCTTCCACCATTTTGTTTGTTATTTACTTCTGCAAACTAAGCTGTCACTACGCGTCATCATTTGTTTTTGCGGTGTTGAAAATGCAGAGTTTCACGTTTCACCAAGAGATTCACGCACACAAAGAGCCAGACAGGGAAAAAACGAAAGCGAAAGTCTGAAAGGACACTACCTGACCCACGTCTCTCCTCTCCTCAGGGTGCTGAAGGCCTTCCTGTCGCGCACGGCGCAGAGAGCGCCTTACATGTCCAGCTTCCATCTGCTGAGGATCTTGGTGGTCATGCTGATGACGGTCAGCTGGTTCCTGTGCGCGTGGACCGTAGGTGTCTTGCAGAACCGCGACAGGAACATCCCCGTGTTCGTCACGGCCACCACGTCCGACGGCCAGGACTTTAACCTGTGCTACCTGGATCGCTGGGACTACATGATGGCGGTTGGTAAGTGGTGACTTGTCCAGGGTGTAGCCCCGCCTTTAAGATGAATTGGTTCTCTGCTAATTTCTCTGTATTTTTGTATTTTGCTCGCCTCAGCTGAGCTTCTGTTCCTGTGTTGGGGAAGCTCCCTATGGACCGCCGTCCGGCCCGTACCCTCAGCCTTCCATGAGCCCCGCTACATGGGCTTTGCCATCCACAATGAGCTGATTTTTTCCACCATGTTTCATCTATTCCGGTACACAGCCAGTTAGATTTCCTTTCTCTCAATGCTGATACATTTTTTTTTGTCATTTATAGCTCACGTGTAGTGTGGGTTTTTTTTCCCCTCAGGTTCAGCTTTACCTCTCTCCATCCCGACTGGATGTTACTGCTCTCTTTCACACACACCCACGTGACCATCACTGTCACACTGGCCCTGCTGTTCATTCCCAAGGTACTCACAGTTGGTTGTAGAAAGTGCAAATGGACTCTCAAGACAACACCTTTCCAGTAAGACAGATTGTAACAAGAGGCTGATTGAGACGTTCAGAGAAATATGCACATATATGTCCATAGGATAAAAATATTAATTTAGAAAATGTGCATAACTTCACAACATGTTACATATGTTTTACTTTTGCGTGGTCTTTTCCTAGTTTCTTTACGTGTCAAAGCCGGGGAGAGAGGAGATCGCAGCAGAAGTGTACGAGGATGAAGTGGACCTCCGTCGCTCTGGCTCATATCTCAACAGCAGCTTTCGCTCCGTTTGGAGTGAACCCAGTGTGGACCCTGAAGACTTTCGGGTAAACTCTCTTTTGTCTTCAGAACGATGTTATCACTTTGCGCTGGGAAATCATGTGGAGAGGGTTGATGAATTTCAAAAGGCCACATTTAAATAATAAATATAAATGTTCCTGTAAGCTTTGACCACATTTAGAATAAAATAATAATAATTGATTTATAATTTCCAGACATAAATCACCTGTAAACATAACCATTACCTAAACATAATATTGTCTCTTCCCATTTATCCTTTCTTATCCCAAAACGTGTTGTTTCGTTTTTTGGTGTGTATTTTTTTTTAAGAATCTTTTTTTTATTTTCTGTTACCTTTTTCTCTCCATATTTCCCACCCTTCTATCCCTTTAATTCTGGGCCTTCTGATGTGAACCAGGATGAACTGAAGAAGTTATATGCTCAGCTAGAAGTACAAAAGGCAAAGAAGATGGCTGCGAACAATCCTCACCTGACAAAGAAGCGAAGCTCCCGATGTGCACTGGGAAGATCTATAATCAAACGCATTGCTGAGATCCCAGAAACGGTGAGCCGCCAGTGCAGTCGTGAGGAGCGAGAGGGATCCTTCCACAGCAAAAGTGTGAAACAGTCTGAATCTTTCAGGAGTGCCACAGATACAGTGTCAGTCAGTATCAGTTACAAAAGTTCAATAAAAACACCGTCACCATCACCATGCATGCGCAAATCCCAAAGTGACTACCAGTATGTCAGAGGAAGAAACTCTTTGACGGCGGACAGCGCAAGAAGATCTTCACGACGATCTGAAACTGATTCTTTGGACATACCCCCAGGTGTTTGCAAATCAGCAAGTGCACAAAATCTGACAATCGATACTAATCTTCTGCATCCTGATCACACAAGACTTCACAAGTCCTGGAGTTTAACATCAACCACTAGCCATTCTATGCAGAACACACCACAGGTTACCAGAGGCAGTACTGTGCTGACAAACTCTCGACAGAGTCTATCTATTGGTGAGCAGACCAGGAGTGCCCTCCAGGCAGAGTCATTTGATAAAGCTGAAATCTGTCCATGGGAAGTGGAGCCAGAACAATCGGGGGATAAAAACCACAAACGGGTCACCTACGCAAATTCTCATGATAGCCAGGAAAGCTGCCCACAATCACCACAGGTACTTGTGTGTCCATGGGACTTTGCACCACCTGTAGAACAGAATCCTTCTGAGGACAAGGGGGTACAAAGTGAATGTGAGTCTCCCAAAGCGCAAGGTCCAGTGTCTGCAAGTGCACCAGGCTCACCAAGAACAAAGATGGCAAAAGATCAGCGAGTCTTCTCCTTACGCACCACGACTAACAAGTGGCTGTCAGTCAAATCTTTCATTGGCTCAATAGACGCAGGGAGCAAATCGAGTAAAGACGGAGGCTTGCACAAAGAGGATTCACTGTCTCAAAAAAGCCATGAGAGTGCTTCGACAACTCCAAAATCAAGCGTGTCAAGTAGACATCCGAGCATAGAGAAGAAGACCCTGCAGAAAAGAAGTGTCACAACAGATGGAAAACCTTGCCTCGTGAAGCAGAATGCCATCAGACTGTCTTCTGGGGATTCGGCCGACAGAAGCCCAAGGAGGCTTGTAATAGTAAAATCTGCTGTCCAACCTTGGGACGTAGATGATATGCAAAAAGATGCAACCTATGAAAATGTCTTTTTATCGAGGCAGAACAGCAAACGAAGCAGCACAAGTTCTAGAGAGACAGCAAGCAGTTGTAGAACTCCTTCAACACACAGAAGAGGTAGCAATCGCATTGCACCACTTCGCAATGTTTCCCATGCAGATGTTTGTCCATGGGACATTGGTGGTACTGTTCAGGGCAGAGATGGACCAAAGAAGCAGCAAAGCTTTAAAGCAGATATCTGTCCATGGGAGTCAGAGGCAAATGAACCATCCAATGTGTGTCCTTGGGAATCGCAAGATGTAGGTCCCGTGAGACAGCAAGGAAGCGCCCACAGTAACGTGGGTCTTCGAGAATCACGGGATATTCCTCTTATTTATCATTCCAACCCCTCAAGGGACTCACAATCACAACAGTCTTTAAAACTTCCTTCTGGCGTATGCCCCTGGGAAAATATAGAAAGCACTCAGCCAACAGTTAGAGAGAGTGAATATGCAAATATCTGTCCATGGGATGCACGGGACACAGCAGAAGTTGTATATGAAAACGTAAAACCAATCGAGACTAAAGGATCGCTTACAGTACCCCTTCGACAGCAAGCAATTAAGGCTGCTGTCTACCCAGCAGCGACAAAACCAAACACATCTGCTATGCATTTCAGCAAGACAATGGAAAGTTGTCAATGGGATTTCCCTGATCCGCCTAAAAATCTGGAGAACATCTGTCCATGGGAAGAGGACAATGCAGATCAAAGTTCTTCTGGTTGTGGCTCACCAATGCCAGCTAAAGTAGACATCACACCCTCCAACAGTGACAAACCAATGATTCCACCAAAAGGTATCTCACAACTGTCCCTTCAGTCTGAAGGGACAGATGACACAAGAATTAATATATGTCCTTGGGAGAGTGGACCGCAAGATAATTGTGCTCCCCCTATAATGGCATCTCAACCAAAAGGTAGACAAACAGATGTGTGTCCTAGGGACACCAATGAAGCCAATTCCAGAGCAGCAGACAACACTAAAACATTGGAGGCCAAAGTAAATGTGTGTCCATGGGAAGCAGATGAAGATGGTACAGTCAAAACCAAAACATCAAGAGCATCGGGTAAGCTACAAACACAAGAAACTTCAAAGCAAAATGTTTGCCCATGGGAGACAGAAGAACCAGAAGTGATTAAAAAGCAGGACAGTGTTCAGGCTGATGTTTGTCCATGGGACACAGAGGAACCAAAAGTCATCAAAAAGCAAGACAGTCCTCAGCCTGAGGTTTGTCCGTGGGATGCAGAGGAACCAAAGGTTCTCAAAAAGCAGGACAGTTCTCGGGCTGATGTTTGTCCGTGGGACACAGAGGAACCAAAGGTTCCCAAAAAGCAGGACAGTTCTCGGGCTGACGTTTGCCCATGGGACACAGAGGAACCAAAAGTTCTCACAAAGCAGGACAGTTCTCGGGCTGACGTGTGTCCGTGGGACACAGAGGAACCAAAAGTTCTCAAAAAGCAGGACAGTTCTCGGGCTGACGTGTGTCCGTGGGACACAGAGGAACCAAAAGTTCTCAAAAAGCAGGACAGTTCTCGGTCTGATGTTTGTCCATGGGACGCAGAGGAACCAAAAGTCCTCAAAAAGCAGAGTAGTTCTCAGGCTGAGGTTTGTCCGTGGGATACAGAGGAACCAAAAGTCCTCAAAAAGCAGAGTAGTTCTCAGGCTGAGGTTTGTCCGTGGGATACAGAGGAACCAAAAGTCCTCAAAAAGCAAGACAGTTCTCGGTCTGATGTTTGTCCGTGGGACACAGAGGAACCAAACGTTCTCAAAAAACAGGGCAGTGTTTGTGCTGATGTTTGTCCGTGGGACACAGATGAGTCAAAAGTTGTCAAAAAACAAGACAGTGGTGGAGGACATATTTATCCTCAAGAATCAAAGGACCCGCAAATGTCACCTGAAAGCCAAGTCTACGTTTCCGAAACCAACACAGATGAAATTGCACAGAACCATGAGCCTCCTTGTGTAGCAGAAACCAGCCTAGGTGAGTCAAAAGAAAATGTGGCCCTAGGCCGCCGTGATGCTTTGTGTCCTTGGGAGATGGTGAGAAGCAGATCAAATTCATTCACAGACAATTCCTCAGACGTTTTTACATGGGAGCCAGAGAACATCCCTGAAGAAGACGAGGATGATGATGATGCAGAATGTGCAGCTGAAGCTCTGGTATTCCCACCAGACTTTTGAAAGAAACTTAAAAAAAAAAAAAATCATGATGCCAACAATAATACTAGTATTAAGGTACACGTAAAAAAAATCCCAAGGCGGATCAATTGGGAGATTAAATAGCTGTTATCTTATGGTTTCAACTGAAAGATATTTATACAGATATTTATAATAAAATGATAAAGCAAAGTACCCAACAAGTGGTCCTTAACAGTATCAACAAGTAAGGCCCATTATTTCTGAAATTTGCTGTGTTGCACTGATGACACGGTTAAAGTTGACAATGGCGGGGGGGGGGTTGTAAGAAAGAGTGACTCTGTAATTGTGTTGTTTTCAAACAACGGCAGACAAAACCATGCACACCTCAAAAGTCACAACCGGTGGTTATGTTATGCCCGGTTGGTCTTACTCTTGTTTGGATTTGTCATAATAATTTAAAAAAATCTCAACAGTAAAAATATCTTAAACCTACATAAACTAGAGTGAAAGACAGTAAAGTCACTAAACTATCAGAACCTCTGTGAAAATGATCAGCCTTTCTTAAACTTTGGGGGAGTTACATTTTAATGGGACATGCTACATGGGACAGTTTCTTTGAACAGGGGAGATGAGTTTATATATCCAGTCTCAGTGATGGAAATCATTTTCAAAATGTCTATCAAAAATACCGGTTGAGATTTTGGTAAAGAGCATGATTTTTTTTTGTGTGTATTTTATTTTTGGGGGGTTTTCTGTGTAGATGCAAGATGTTACTTTTGAGGAAGACATTGATGAACATGTTCTACCGGCACCGAGTGACACGTGACTTTTGGATATTTCCACTAATTCTACAGACGGAAATGACAGATTAAAATAATGATAAACTGCTGTTGTTGTCACAGTAATGTGTAAATCTTCAGCATCAGTGCTTCAATTTTGGTGTTTCCAATCTGGTTGCAGCTGCTAACTTGACTTGTTCAAAGTCAGAACCTTTTCAGTTAAACGCGTGTAAATGGGATAAGCTACATGTCGAAATTTTTTCACAACATATTTTTGTTGCATTGATGTAGTTAATGTGTTTGTGAGGCTGGGTGTCTGATTTGTTGATGGAGCGTCTTCTTCCTGTGAGCATTGTCGCTTGCTTGTTTGCTAATTAATGAGAGCTTTGCAACTTGTTGGCATACAAACAAAAACAACAACAACCACCCCCAAAAACCCAATACAGTCAAATAGGTATCAAGATTTTCATTTAGTATGCAATATCATACACTGCAAATGATCCAATGTTCTCATTCACTGCTGTGGAGGGAAACCGTTTATTTTTCTATCTCTGGAGGTTTAAATTGCAGGAGGTGTATGTCATAAATAAATACAGTTTGTATACAAATGGACATTTTATTTGCCCTTTTCTTCATGTACACATCATATTATCTGGAGGGCATTGAGATGAAATGATGTCAAATCTGACTGAGGATTGAATTTCTAATCTGAAACCATTTGAGCAGCTGTGCTGTGATGCAGGGTTTCGCTCAGCCTGGAACTCACCTACTGCCTGTATGTCTGTCAGTCTGAGTGTCTCTCTGTCTGTCTGTCCACTGTGTCTGGAGACCACAACCTCCAATACAAACCAGCTCCGACAAAACAGTCGGACTCGCCCGTCAAAGCCAAACCTTTAAAATGGTGTTTGGCGACTGCAGAGAAAAAAAAGAAAAACAGTCTGATGGTCTGAAGTGGTGCAGCACCACCCAGTGGCCTATTTGTTCCACTGCACTGCCTCCGGTTTCGGAATGCTGTGGTTCACGGCATCAAACTCCTCGCCTGGTTTGAGGTCGGGCCCCGGAATCATGACAGTCTGAGAAAACAATGAGGAGCAGATGCATCAGATGCTGCGAGTGCAACTTATGAGAGAACCACATCCTGTTACTGAGAAGCTTGGTGAGACACAACTCTGCTACACAAACTAGGGCTGGGTACCATTCAGAATGTTTTGATACAATGCCAATTTTGATAACAGTTCCAAACGATCCTTTTTTTTTTTTTGATACCAGATGTTTTAAAAACCCAGTTTGAACCACAACAAAAATATATTGTTGCTGTTTACAGCAAAAACTTCCATTTTCCTTTTACTGCCGATTCAAATCAGGATTTTCCTCCAAATCGACCTTGTTGTCTTATCATCCCTTGAATGATTATTTGGCATCAGATGCTGAAATTCACTGTCTTGGATATATTGGAATTTGGCATTCAAAGGTGATTTACTCTACAAAGTTTGATAGGCTTAGAGTATTTTTTTATTTTTTTTTATTTACAAAATTAAAAGCGTCACATCACAAAACAAAGCTGTGCAAGTCTCGTGCTTTGCTGCTGCAAGCGACGACCTACTGAGGACCGTCTCACAGCACCACACACTTCTTTCCTCTGATTGGCTGCATGATCTAGTCCAGTGTTTCTCAACTGGCGGCTTGCGGAGCTGTTTTGATTGGGTCGTGGCTTTGTGGGCAGTCTCCATTTTTTATTTCCTCTTGAAAAAAAATGGATTTTAAAATATGTGTATAAAATGTTGGGCATTTATTTTGCAGGGCAAACAATTCAATTCAATAATTTCAATAACTAATTTACTAGACATGATAGAAAGAGGGCTAGCGTTTTTATTTTTGTTGAATAAATTTGGGTCGCAATTTCAAGATAAGGAAAAAAAAATGTGGGTCCCGAGACTCCACCAGTTGAGAACCACTGCTCTAGTCAGTGGCGTGCAGAGGCAGTTTAGAGCACCGGGACTCTGAGAACAGTCCGTCTGACACAAACAGTCCTGACCTTGATGATGGGGTCTTTGGCGGGAGCCCAGGACGGCACTATTTTCCCGTGCAGCCTCCAGCGGCTGTAGGGGTTGACCAGGTGTCGCTCGATGACCAGGTACTCCAGCACGTCTTTGGGCTGCTGCTCGTCGCCCATCATCAGCCTCCCGAAGCGGTCGTAGATAGCCAGTGTCTGCAAGAGCGCCGGAGGACAAACCATACAAATTCCCGTGATTTGACCGCGCATCGGGATCTCGTATTTAAAGGGACAGTTCATCCGACCTTGACATTTCACCCCTATGCTGCTCACCACCAGGTGGACGGAGGCTCAGGTGATTTCCAATCTGCCCCCTGACCAGAGACAGTCGGCTGGAACTGTCTCCCTCTATGAAACTCCACGACGGTTACGTGGATTCCAGACGGTCACCAAAACCTCCGTCCACAAGGTGGCAGCATCACCACCAGCGTGCAGAGGAGCGGGTCGCACCTGTCTGGAGTGCATGCGGACGGTCACCTGACCGTACAGGTTGCCCTTGGAGACCATGTCAGGGCAGCGGGCGTGCACCACCTTGGGCGGCTCCAGGGACTCCACAAAGTGCCAGTGGATGGTCTTGTAGCGGTTCCCTCTGGTCATCTCCTAAAAACACAGAGAGACACGAGGGGACCCGGGTCACCAAACTGAACTGAGGCGAATCAGACGATATGGGAAGTGCGTTTGAAGATCGAGGGGACGAAGGTTCAGAACGTACAGGGTAACATCGTTCCGTCACCAAGGAGTGAAGTTTCTCCTTGTTGAACCTGCAAAACAAACAAAAACAACAACAAGTAATCGACCGGTTGTCTAGTTTGCTCCGTTCCAAAGGAAACGGCTTCCTGTCGGCCGACTCAAGACCGACTGATGTTTTGAACTGAAACTTTCAAATGCGTTTTCTTTTTCTTCAGCACTGCAACGCTGCATCGGCACCGAGGAGAAATCAGACGGCTGAGTTCTTGTTCTTACTGTGCCAGGCAGCTGTGAGCCTCGATGAAGATTTCTTGAGCCCGCACGGCGAAATCCTTTGTGGTGAACTGAGAGTCGTATTCTTTGATTTTGCGAATCCTGATCATTTTATGACAGGGAGGGGAAAAGGTAAAGTATATCGGTTCAGTAATAACTCCTCAATCTGGAATTTTGATGCAGTTCAGTATAAAATTATCAATCAGAGCAATAAAAAAAAAACAACTAAGCTAACACAAACGTACAAGCAGAAATAATCTTACGCGAGCTGCGAGGCGGCGCTCTGCCGGATCTGTTCCGTTCGCTGCTTCAGGCCTTCCTTGGACAGAGTGGAGAGACGAGCGTCGCCCTCTGGTGGAATATAGGGGTCGAAGATTCCCGCTGGTGAAGACAGGAGACAGGACTGTGACTGAGACGTTTCCACTGACTGTATTCTATAATTATGTTTCAATCATTAACAGTGAAATCCTCATTGTCACGAGATGAGTAGAGATTAGTTCACTGCGAGTGGTTTTAAAAAAACACAAAACAAACCTGAAGAGACCGTTTGCACTCTGCATGAGTTTTCATCAACAGGTGAAAATCAGAGGGAAGAACTTGCACACAGCTGGGTCAAACTAACACATGCATTTCTGACATGCTTAGTAGAATACTGCGGGTACTAGTACACAGTGTCAGTGTGAGGCTGAGCAAAGTAAGACTGACTCCAGTATTACAAGAGTCACACTCATTATTTGCCACTGACCACCTCGGTCAAATAAAACAACATCAACCTCCCGTATCATTCACAACACAGTATTTTGGAAACACAAAAAATCCACATGAAACAAGGCAAATTCCAGGAAACAGATATCGGAGCTTCCAGGCGAGGACGTCGCACCCACCGGAACAGGCGATGTTGATGGGCCTCTCGAAGTACTCCTGCCTGAAAACGATGCCCGCCGCTCGGGCCTTGGCCTCGGGGTTGGACTCGCCCCGGCCCTTAATCCCCACCGTCGGGGGGATGAAGTAGCGCTTCTTGGTCCGGACGGACAGGAGAAGAGGGGCAGGGTGTCGAACATCCAGGGACGCATCGGCACTCTGAGATAGGACACACACACACGCACGCACGCACACACGCACACACACACAGTTATTTTGGGCTAGCTACCAGTGGGAGAGTGGGATTAATCTGAATATTATAATTCTATGTAAACATAACACAAAAAAAGTAAGAAAATTGTGTTTGGTAGAGTATTTCTTTGTTGTATCGATGCTTCTTGGAAATGCATCGTATATCGTCTGCCTGTTTATTCCTCTTTGAAATGGTGCCACACTTGTAAGGAACATGCATTTACGGGGTGAGCAGCAGAGCTAAGTATCTGGGTGCGACCCTGAAAAATGGGACAAATATCTGCCGAGTCAAACTCATTTTCCTGCCATTGACACTTGTTTGGTGGATTGGATGATTGAAATTTGAAGAAACTAAAGATATTGGCAATTTAATAATTTATTAATTTAACAAACAGGAGCCTCAGTAGCATGTGGAAGAACCATACAAAGCCACAACAGCCTGCCACAACAACTCTTGACTGTCATGACTCATTAGCTGGGCAGAAGCTAACACTGCATTGGTAGCATCAGCTAGCCTGTCACTAAACAGACCGGACACAATGTAGAGCGCTAAACGAAAAAAACAACAACAAAATGCGTCACGGTCGCTTTGGATTCTCGGTGCAAACAAGTCGATTTTGCTGCTCGGGTACCTTCAAACTGCTGCAAGTGGCTCTCCGGAGAGACACCAGCGTCCTCCTCATGGACATCGCCATCTTTTCCTTCACCACTTCTTCCTCGTCGTCTCCATCCACACGTACATGACTTTTGCTGCCCTCTACAGGTCCGATTGAGCCAGTGTCTTCGCTTCAGCGTCGCGAGAAGCCGAATGGGGGAAGGCGGAGAAACAGAACGACGAGTACAAGACGAAGAAGGACTGGCTGTTCACCGCTTGCCAAACGAGCACCAGTTCAATTACAATTGTATGATATTGTGTGAGAGTGTGATCGCTGCAGCTGCTTCAGCTGCTTCATTTCACGGGTGCAGGAACTGGAGATGTCACTGTTTTTGCAATTTATAGTGTATCATATAAATAACAAGTCTTAACATGTCATATTTTGTTTACACGTTTGCAAATATTTCATGTTCCCGTTCCAGTGCATTGCATTTTGTCGTTCCTCCGTGACTCTTTGTTGATAATTTTGCGCATTGCAACTTCATAATTTGTTATGTTTTGTTTGCAAATCTGCACATATTTCATGTTTTGCAACATTGTCTTGTTATGCAGTGTGTTTTTGTTGATCTTTTCACACGTTCCCAAGTTTATAATTTTAAGTTTAAATTCATTGCAATAAGTTTAGATTCATTGCAATGCGCTTATGTTACCATTTACATAAGCCTCAATGGAATATTTCCTAGTGCGTCTGCTTGAATGAGTTCTAGGTTCACAGACAGCTCGAACTCTGCCATCTCATCATTCTGCAATATCTTGCATATGGACAATTCACTTGCGCTTTACTGCACCATAACATCCATAATCATGTTAATTCATAAATAGCGGCTATATTATATAAAAATGTATTATATGTTAGATTCGATTTTATTCATATCCTGGGCAAGAATGAGCTTCAAATCAGCCAAATCCAGAGCGATGGTGTTGAAGAAGGGAAAAGTGGCTGACAGGTTTCGTTTCTTCGTGAATGGCTCGGCAATCCCATCTATCACCGAGAAACCGGTCAAGAGCCTGGGAAAGACCTTCGACTGTAGCCTCAGGGATTCCGTATCAATCCAAATCACCATCAAGGAGCTGGAGACGTGGCTTGCGGCGGTAGACAAGTCTGGCTTACCCGGCAAGTTTAAGGCGTGGATTTACCAGCATGGCGTCTTACCCCGAGTACTCTGGCCTCTGTTGGTGTACAAGGTGCCCTTGTCGACAGTAGAGACTCTGGAGAGGAAGATCAGGGGATACCTCCGTAGATGGATGGGCTTCCCACGTAGCCCATGCAGTGCAGCCCTGTATGGAAAGACCAACAAACTCCAGCTCCCATTCAGCAGCCTTGATGAGGAGTTCAGGGTCCCTCGCACAAGAGAGGCTTTGCTCTACCGGGACTCCAAGGACTCCAAGGTTGCATCAGCGGGCATCATGGTGAGAACTGGCAGGAAGTGGAGGGCCCAAGATGGTTTGGAGGTAGCTGAGTCTCGGCTGAGACACAGGGCGCTGGTGGGCACGGTGGCAACAGGTCGAGCTGGGCTGGGAGCATTCCCTCAACCTTGCTACGAGAAGGCACATGGAAAGGACAAACGACAGCTAGTCCTGCGGGAGGTGCGGGCAGGGGTCGAGGAGGAACGGACCAGCAGGATGGTGGCCATGCAGCAGCAGGGAGCTTGGACAAGGTGGGAGGATGCGCTGGAGAGAAAGGTGACCTGGTCTGAGATCTGTCAGGCAGACCCCCAGCGCATCGGGTTCTTGGTTCGTGCTGTCCATGATGTCCTGCCCAGCCCAGCCAATCTCCATCTCTGTGGTTTGGGTGACTCTCCAGCTTGCGCCCTGTGCTCCAGGAAATGCTCCCTGGAACACATCCTAAGCAGCTGTTCGAAAGCCCTTGGGGAGGGCCGTTACCACTGGCGGCACGACCAGGTGCTGAAGACAGTTGCTGAAACCATCTCTAAAGCCGTGGTCAAAAACAACAGCCGCAAGCTACAACTTGGCAAGAGAAACAGCGCCTTTGTCAGGGCTGGGGAGCAGCCACAGTCGCAGCCCAAACCAGCAACTGGCCTCCTCACCTCAGCGGTGGACTGGGATCTCCGGGTTGACCTTGGCAAGCAGCTCAAGTTTCTGGATCAGATCACAACAACTTCCCTGAGGCCAGACATCGTGCTATCGTCCGTCTCTTCAAGGCAGGTGCTCATGTTAGAACTGACAGTTCCCTGGGAGGATCGCATAGAGGAGGCAAACGAGCGGAAGCGGTCAAAGTACCAGGAGCTGGTCGAGCAATGCCAACAAGGAGGGTGGAAGGCACGGTGTGAGCCAATTGAGGTGGGGTGCAGGGGCTTTGGGGCATTGTGCAGAGAGTTCACACAACTTGGCATCACCGGGGCCGAGAAACGGAAAGCCATCAAGTCCTCCATGGAGGCGGCAGAGAGAGCCTCTAGGTGGCTGTGGATTAGGAGGAGCGATCTGTGGGCCATCGCTACTGGGACACAAGCCAGGGAATGATCAACCCTAGGCTGGGTCACCTGAGGGAGGACGTATGATGTTGAAAGACCTGAAACGCCCGATGAACTCAGGAACATCACTGATGATGTGTCCCAGTAAGCATCTCATGATGTATCTTTTATTCATCATACTAATACTGTATGGAGGTCGATGGCAAATAATCAGTGTGACAAAACTTAAAATATGATGACGTCATATTGATGTTTGTGTCCTCTGATGTTTACTAATTGCCTGCACTTTATGTTTGTATATTGGATTAAAAAAAAAGAGAGACTAGAACAGAGACCTGCTGACTAGAGGCAGAGTGGTAGAAATGATATCAACCAAAAGCAGCACAAACAGTGTAAACAACACAGAGAAGGCCCGGGCGGCCTTCGAACCCCAGCCTCCCGGGTAATAGTGATGCATGCTTAACCATTCGGACAGAGGGATATCCCCTTGGCCAAGTAGCCTGGGCACATGATCAGTTGGAGGCATAGTGACAGAACCCTCAACTGTCACACAAGCAAAACATTTTTAAATTACACAGAGGGCCGTTGTGTCAAATCTTAATAGTGCACGCCACAATACATTAGATGGTAAACATTGTGGGGATAGGCTTTTTGTAAAATCACCGGAAAATGGCTCATAACGTGGGGATTTGTGTTAAAGTTGTTGTGAAGCTGATTTAGCTTTATTTTTATTTTATTTTATTTGACCCTGCAATGAACTTGTCCACTTGCGACTTGTCCAGGGTGCCTGCCTACACCTTGTGACATCTGGGATAGGCTCCAGCAAACTTCTGCAACCCTTAATTCAGGAAAAAAGCGGGTACTGAAAATGGATGGATGATTTGATTTGTTTTTATTTGATTTGATTTTTGGGGGTCAAAAAATAATGACGTTCACACTCCGGTCCAGGTGGTGGCAGCATGCAGGCACTCGTCCGTGAAACCGACGAAGATAAAGAGGAAGAAGAAGGTGGAGGGGAAAGAAGCAGAAGAAGACGGACAGAGCACGAAGAAGGAGAAAAAGAGAAGACGAAGAAGAAAAAAGGAAGAAGAAAATAAAAATATAAATATAAGGGGGGAAAAGAGCGTCACAAACGTGCTTGACTATCGAGGATGAATGTTGCGGTCGCAGCGGTGTGAAGTTGATGAGATTCCTGCGATGTCTACTGTGGACGATCTGAGACAGTTTGTCAGCGATAGACTGACCGCTGCCGCCGAAGAGATATTCCAGGTCTTCCACAAAACCGTCATCCAGTACGAAGAAGAGATCGGACGTCAGCGCAGACTGCTGGACATCGCCTGGAAACCGGAACTGAAGGTGGACCGTCTCGGTGAGCGCGCGAGGCCTGCCTTACTGATGGCGGCGAGCCGCAGAGACTCGTTATGATCATCATCATCATCATTATTATTATTATTATTATTATTAATAATATTATCATATTTATGTTCTGTGCCCCTGCAGAGTTCTCGGAGAATCGAGCCTTTCACGAGGACGAGGTTCTGGCTGAGCAGCAGCAGCAGCTTTGGACCCAGGTGAGGAGCTCCTGTGTGGACAAGGAGGAGGAACCAGATCCTGCGCACATTAAACACGACCAGCAGGAGGTCTGCAGCAGTCAGCTCTGGCTGCAGCAGGAGGCCGCTGCCTTCATCGTGGATTCCGCTTACGAAGAGCACCACCAGAGGGGGGGTCCGGCAGGATCTCCGGCAGGGGGTTCAGCTTCAAATCCAGGCCCGGCGACGATGGCTTCTTCAGAAGAAAACAGCGAGCCACCTGAAGGCTTCCGCGCGGCCACCGGGCGTCGAGGCCAGGTGGGGGGCAAGCGCAAGAAGACCACATCGAAGGTGCTGAAGGTGAAACGCTGCGAGAGCGCAGTGAGCAGCCCGCCCGTGTTCCCGGCGGCCTCTGACCTGTTCCACTGCGACACGTGCGGCAAGGGCTTCAAGATGGAGAGCCGCCTGCTGGAGCACACCAGGACGCATACCGGCGAGAGGCCCTACAGCTGCACCTGCGGAAAAGACTTCACCAGCCGCCGGGGCCTGGTGGCCCACAAGAGGCGCGTGCACACGGGCAAGAGGCCGTACGTGTGCAACACCTGCGGCAAGGCCTTCCCGGGCAGCTCCGACCTGGCCCGACACTCCCGCATGCACACGGGCGAGAAGCCGTACCGCTGCAAGATCTGCGGCAACAGCTTCTCCCTCAGCAGCACGCTGGTGGTGCACACCCGGCGGGTGCACACGGGCGAGAAGCCCTACATCTGCGGCACATGCGGCAAGGCCTTCGCCAGCCACCCGGACTGGCGCCGCCACTCCCGCATGCACACGGGCGAGAAGCCCTACGTGTGCAAGACGTGCGGCAAGGGCTTCTCGGTCAGCAGCGGGCTGCGGAGGCACCGCCGCATGCACACGGGCGAGAGGCCCTTCACCTGCAGCACCTGCCACCGGGACTTCACCTCCAGCTCCGACCTGCTGGTGCACGTGCGGCGAGCGCACACGGGCGAGAGGCCGCACAGCTGCCAGACGTGCGGCAAGAAGTTTGTGACCCGCTCCGAGTCCCTGGTGCACATGAGGAAGTCGCGGGCGTGCTCGCAGCTGTGCGCCATATGACCCCTTTGGCCGACCCTGTAGCCGCCGACGTCCAAGTATGAGACGCTGTTTTTAAGTTTGACTTCCCGTCACTTGCTGTGGCCTTTTTTTTTTAATTTCTTCAAAGTATCCCGATAGAGTAGATGACCTACTGTTTCTTCTTCTTCTTTCTTTAGTTGAAAATGTGAAGTTCATTCAAGACATACTGCAAGTGAATTAAGAAATGTCAAAATATATCAAATGTTCATGTAAGACTGTATTTCAAGTAATTTTGGGAAGGGGATGGGAGGAGAGGGGTGGGTGAGGGTGGGGTCCTTATTAAAACATTGTATTAACTAAGACAGTATCCTGTGTTTCTTTTCTGAACACGTGTGTGTTTGTCGTACACTAACAAGCTGAAGAAAAAACAAAAAGAAGTCAGTACTCACCGCCCTGGTTGTGGAGAAATGCAGTTACTTGATCACGGCTGACGACATTTTTCTGCATGAACAACATGAGCAAACACACACACACACACACACACACACACACATACATATATATATATATAGTCACACTTGACCTGGAAAATGTCAGAAGAGAGAATCAGCCCTGGATTGTGCCTTGTGGTGAGACACACAGCTGCCATGTCGTCATCCATAGCGAACAGATCAATCTGGTGTGCTCACTTATATAAGGAGCAATGCAAGTCAAGAGATTTCCGTTTTGTTTTAACGACACACTGATTCAGAGTGTTTTTTCGCAGTATTGTAGCACCGCCTTGTGCGGATGTCTGTCAGTTACCCTAAAATCCAAAATAGAAATTAAGTTCACTTCATAGTCTTTGTGAGCCCACGTATGACAACAACAGTGTAATAAGCGCAGTCGAGAGTATTTCTGACAACACCAGTTAGTCATGTGTCATGTCTAGAAGGAGAGACTCCTAACATCCAAGAAGGTTTGACAAAAAAAAAAGAGGCATTTGTCCGCCAGTTCATCCTGAGACTTAATCGAGAACGTGGCCAAGGCCCAGTGGAACAATGACTGGAACTTGCTTTTCCTAAGTCTGCACACGGGAGAGAGGCCCCACAGCTGCCAGATGTGCGGCAAGAAGTTTGTGACCCGCTCCGAGTCCCTGGTGCACATGAGGAAGTCGCGGGTGTGTTTGCAACTCTGCGACGTGTGACCCTTGGCTGACCCTGTAGCTGCTGACGTCAAAGGAGGAGATGCTGGAGGTTGTTTTGTTTTGTTTTTAACTTTGACTTCGTCTCCCTCTGTTTGTGGCCTTTTTTTCTTTTTTTTTTGTTTTAAGTAATAAGAGTAGATGATAGACTGTTTTTTTCTTCTTCTCTTCTTTGTTAAAGATGTGAAGTTCATTCAAGACATACTGTAAGTGAGTTAAGAACTCTCAAAATATAAGAAATGTTTATGTAAGACTATTGCAAGTAAATTTGGGGAGGGGAGATGAAATTTGGGAGGTGGTGATGAGGTCCCTATTACAGTTTTTCTCAATTGGTTTGGCTCATTTCTTGAAACAGATATTATATTCTCAAAATAACGTGGACAAACCTCCAAACCACTTGGCAATTGTTCACAACAAAATTGAATTCCTCATTTCTTTACGAAATTGCAAACGTCTTAGTACATGTCTCAAATTATTAAGTACAGGTAACCTACATTTTTGCACAATTTCCAAGTGAATCGATCTTTTTGATCTATGAGTCTATGTTGTTCTTTCCAAAACACGTCATCGTCATTTCATTGTATAAGTCATCACATGCACAGTCTGTGCAATTGTCAAAGTTAACCAAGGACATAATACCATTAATACCATATACTGCCTGAGTCTCTTGGAACATTTGATAATTTGACTAAATGACTGTCAGGTAACACTAGAAACTGACCAACAAAGGATTAGTTTCACACATCTCACACTTCTCCAGACTGAAATGTGTTAATAAGATCGATTTGCATCATAAAAGCATGGATTTGCTGGAAAACAACCCTTTTGATGATTGTCCCAAAAAATGGCAGAATTGATATCGGTCTATAGTTATTGATCGTTGTAGCATCCAGATTTGATTGATTTTTTTTTAAATTAAAAAAAAAAAAAAAAGGTTAAACAAGGTTACAATGGGCTAAGGAAAAGAAATCGTGGACTGTGGATGACTGGATGAAAGACATATTCAGTGATAATTCAGGAATCTGCAGTGGGCAACGTGATGATGCTGGAACTTTTGTTTTGTGCCGTTCCAATGAGCTTTATGAGGATGACTGCCTGAAGAACACATGCACATTTCCCCAGTCATTGGTGATATTGGGTTGCATGTCAGGTAAAGGCACTGGGGAGATGGCAGTCAGTCCATCTTCATTAAATGCACAAATTTACGTTGACATTTTGAACACTTTTCTTATCCCATCAGGTGAAAGGATGTTTGGGGAGGATGACATCATTTTTCAAGATGATAATACGTCTTGACATAGAGCAAAAACCTTTCTCGAAGAAAGACACAGAAGGTCAATGCCATGGCCAGCAAATAGTCTGGATCTCAATCCAATCGAAAGTCTGTGGTGGAAATGGAAGAAAATGGTCCATGACAAGTCTCCAACCAGCAAAGCTGATCTGTGGCAACAGCAGTCAGAGAAGGTTCGAGCCAGATTGATGAAGAGTACTGTTTGTCACTTGTTAAGTCCATGCCTCAGAGACTGCAAGCTGTTATAAAAGCCAGAGGTGGTGCAACAAAGCACTAATGGTGTGTTGTAGTGGGTTTCTTTTGTTCGTTTTTCATGATTCTGTAATTGTTTCCTCAGAATTGAATGATTTCATATTTCTTCCCCTCTGCTTGATCTAAAAAAGCAATTGTTATTGACTACCACATTTGTTATTCATTTCTTTTAGTGTTTCTTAAAGCCAGAAAGTTGCCATTTTAAATGACTTTGGCTTTTAGGCATATCTGTGATCTGCTTGTTTCTACAAAATAAAACAACTTAATGAACATCCTCCAAGACTGGTGATTCCATTGTTTTTGCCAGGGGTTGTTTGTATGTATCAAGCTTTACCAGTACAATTTTTGAACATGCAGGCACATGGTCAAGTCAACGAACAAGGAAGGGGAGGAAGGGGAAGAAGAAGACGAGGAGGGGTAAGAGTGAGTGATGGTGGAATAGGACTAAGAGGCAGAGGAACGCATAGACACCGTGCTGTCCAGGATTAAATCCATCGCCATACGATGGCAGAGGCAGGTCACTGAATGCAGCCAAATGTGCCCCGGTCTCCGCTTCCTCTACACTCTCATCTTCGGTCAATGATGGAATTTTTGTTGTATTGGACAGGACACTGCAAAAAGCAAATATTTACACATTTACCTATCCATTGTGTGTGTGTGTGTGTGTGTGTGTGTGTGTGTGTGTGTGTGTGTGTGTGTGTGTGTGTGTGTGTGTGCGTGCGTGCGTGCGTGCGTGCGTCTCATATGGTATTCTTGTAAAGTTTTCTCTGTGCAGTGATGCATTTGAATTGAGGTAAAGTTACTGTAAGTAACTCATACTATAAGAAATACATAAGGCGTAGATTGCAAATGTTCAGTATTTCTCCATTGGTTTGGCTCATTTCATTCATTCATTTTCCATACCGCTTCTTCCTGAGCTCAGGCTCACGGGGTTCTGCTGGAGCCTATCCCAGCTGTCATGGGGGAAGGTAGGGTACATACACCCTGGACAAGTCGCCAGTTCATCGCAGAAGTACAGATAGCCTACAGCTAGCACAGTTAGCCTACATTTAGCCCGATTTTGAAGTGAATATTTAATGGTTGTTCTATAAAAAAACATGTCAACATCATTTCACTGTAAGTCATCACATGCACAATAATTTGTTCTATTGTCCGCTTCAATTCACAGAACATAAACTATACATTTTAGTTTGGAGAATGTCCCTGTTCTTTTTCTGCCACATTATCCTGAGTTGGGTCGCGGAGCCAGCAGCCTCAACAGAGACACCCATACTTCCCTGGCCCCAGTCACCTCCTCCAGCTCAGCCGGACCCCAAGGCTCTACCAGGAGGAGACCCCGTTGAAGACCCAGGACACACTGTAGGGACTACATCTCTCAGCTGGCCTGGGAACGCCTTAGGGTCCCACCGGCTGAGCCAGAGGAGATGACTGGGGCCAGGGAATTCTGGGTGTCTCCGCTGAGACTGTTGCCCCCACGACCCGACTCAGGATAAAGTAGCACAAGGTGGATGGGTGGATGGGTGGATGGATGGATGGATAAACTCTGTGTGTTCTGTCTGTCAAAATAAATTTCTTAAAAAAGTGCCATGATATTTAAAATAATTCCCAATCTCAACTGCCTGTCCCTTGATGATTACTGTTGGCTATAGTAGCTTTTCCTTTTTTTCAGACTCTTTGGCCTGATGAGGCGATGTTCTCTCACTGTTCGCCAGATGGCGGCATTGTGTGGGTGTGAGAATAAAACGTTCAAGAATTGTAAACTGTCGTTGACCAGAATCTAGTCTCTTGAAACTATCGTACGCTGCTGCACACCCAGTAACGGGCATTGTGTGGAACTCACTGGTCCTGGTATTTTTCTATTGGCTTCCAGCAAATTGTAGATAATAGAAATGTATGTTATTTTCATTTTACATCCTCGCAATTACTTGTAAGCTATAGTTGAAAATATATTCAGCACAGCTACAGATTTTTTCAATTATTAGTATATTTACTGTGGTAAACACGAGTACGTTATATACAGTTTAACATATGGCGGTAGATGGCGCCAATTCACGCGCGCGGCGGATAAAAAAAAAAGAAAAAGCCCCATCCTCCACTCAGCGTTTTCCAACTACGTCCTCAAACAGCATTTAAGAACCCATGTTGGCGGCATTTGCGTCAGTTTATATCATTAACCCGAACAGCGAAAATGAGTGGTAGAGGCAAAGGAGGTAAGGGACTCGGAAAAGGAGGCGCCAAGCGTCACCGCAAGGTTCTCCGTGATAACATCCAGGGAATCACCAAGCCCGCCATCCGCCGTCTGGCTCGCCGCGGTGGAGTCAAGCGAATCTCCGGTCTCATCTACGAGGAGACTCGCGGTGTGCTCAAGGTCTTCCTGGAGAACGTCATCCGCGACGCCGTCACCTACACCGAGCACGCCAAGAGGAAGACCGTGACAGCCATGGATGTGGTGTATGCCCTCAAGAGGCAGGGCCGCACTCTGTACGGCTTCGGCGGTTAAATCTCTTGATCCAATATCTCAAACCAAAGGCTCTTTTAAGAGCCACTCAAATCTTCTTTAAAGCGCTGTTCGTCCTTATTAACGGAGACATTGATGTTGTAATGGGTGTCGTCACCTTCAGAACCTATGTTTGTAAATTCATATTTAAAGGGATCGCCAGAGATGGATATATTGGTGTTCAGTTATACCAATGCCCCAATTTAAAATAAATAAACAAATATTTAATCACACTGAACTCATGCACAGGCACATGCTATCCATAATTTTAATTACGTTGTCCATCTAGTCAAATCACCAGACACAAAAGACTTAAATTTTCTTCAGAACAGATTGTGGAATAGCAGCTGGTCAAATTGAATCTTGGTGAGAATAAAGTAAAATAAAGCATTAGATCTGAACCACCTGAAAGTTCTGAAGTCAGGGCAGAACCGACTTGTTCTATTAACTGTATTTTCTCTGTACTTCGTTGAGTTGATCATTTACATTAAGCGACATGGGATTCCACTCAGTGGTCAGACACTTAAAGCAAAGAGGCGGGAGGAAATGACGTTCTAAATTCCCCATTGTCTCGTTCAGTCGCACGCACCAATGAGAGAAGAGAGACCACATAGTGGACTTTGCATACAGCCTGTATAAATACAAGCCTCCCAGCATTGGGACAACTATTGTTCTAACGGATCATATCAGGATGCCTGAGCCAGCAAAGTCCGCGCCCAAGAAGGGCTCCAAGAAAGCCGTGACCAAGACCACTGGCAAAGGCGGCAAGAGGAGGAGAAAGACCAGGAGGGAGAGCTACGCCATCTACGTGTACAAGGTGCTCAAGCAGGTGCACCCCGACACTGGCATCTCATCCAAGGCCATGAGCATCATGAACTCGTTTGTCAACGACATCTTCGAGCGCATTGGTGGTGAAGCGTCTCGTCTGGCCCACTACAACAAGAGGTCCACCATCACCTCTAGGGAGATCCAGACCGCCGTCCGCCTGCTGCTGCCCGGAGAGCTGGCCAAGCACGCCGTGTCTGAGGGCACCAAGGCCGTCACTAAGTACACCAGCTCCAAGTAAACTGTCTGTGCTCACCTAAACCAATGGCTCTTCTAAGAGCCACCCAAATGCTCCAAAGAGATTCTCCCAATACACAATCTGGTGTCTTATTAATCAGCAATATAGGTTTATGAGACTCCTGAGTTTGTTTTTATATATTAACATGTTGGAAACCACTTGCCACCAGGGAATGGAATTTAAAGAGTTTATGTGGAGTGCAGAGCTACAGAGAAAAACTAAAATAATGAAACATTTAACAATGCAAAGGGAAGACAAAAAGATACAGCTGTTAACTAATGAAACAAAATTATAATGAAAATGCATCAATCAATGAAGGAAAAAAGTATTTCGGTAAATGCTATGGTTAGCATCTACTTCTCCCAGTAACGCACCAATCACTGACTGATTATTCAAAAGGGCAGCAAGGGAAAGTGCTGTGTGGATGCACCTACCGATCAAGCAAACAGCATCAGTGCGGACGTCGCACCAAAGGAGATGACAAAGAGGGAGAGAGAGAGAGAGAGTGTGTGTGTGTGTGCGTAACCCAGTGCGAGAGAGCCCTAACGACTGTTGCAGCCCGCAGGTGCCTTCGTCCCCGCGGGACCAACACCGAGGCAAGCCTTAAAACAGAACCCTCCTTGTAATAAACAGCAAGCGAACACTCTGAGGCAGACAATGCGTCGACCGCCACCATACCTGCAGCCAGTGCAAACAGGACGACAGGAGCGTGGCAAAAAGGAAGTGGGCGTGTCTCGGTCCTCGGAGTCAAAGGCCATCCCTTTGCCTATGAAGGTAACATTATGTTTTAATCTAGATGCTTGTGCATAATCATTTACTCAATGATACAAATATGCATAATCATAGATATGAATATTTTTAATCCAGAATCCAGTCAGTTAACCCATTTATAATACAGGCAATGTATGCATAAGGTGCCTTGTAAGCTTTGTGCAGAGTAACATGATACCTAAGAGAGGACACAGGAATGCGCCCATTGTCTTGGAGATTAATAAAGTATCTATCTATCTATCTATCTATCTATCTATCTACCTAAACAGTGACCATAGGTGACCTGCGGTACCAGGCCGAGAGAGGATCCAGCATCTCTCTACCAAGCATCTCTACCTCGGACCTCAGCCTGCATCTGGGAACAAACGCAGCAGCATTATCCAATGAGGCTGGAATGCGGAGACCAGACAGCCAATCAGAGGATGTAATCTCAGCGCACTAGCAAGAGCAAGAGCAATTTTCAATCTATAAAGACTGATCAGGGGACAAAGAGTCAGTTGGACTTCATACACCGATAGCACTTGTTGTTTTTCGGCTTGAGCTCGACCCAGAGCTCTGTACATTTGTATCCTGAATTGATTTGTTTGCTAAAGACACATTGAAATCAGCATCGTTCTCCTGAGATTCTTCATTTAATGAGCGCGTGGTTCGTCAGAACGACTCGAGAAAACAAGGCGATCCAACACCTGCCATCTGCCTTTATAGCAGACTCCTGGCAGTGATTGACTGCTGAGAATCAAGTAATTAAAGGGAAGGCCACTGCAGCAGAAGATATCAGCAGATATCATCCTGCTACACATGAGTAGATGAAGGGAAATTTTATAAGGACATTTCCCTGAATACTTTGATTCAAATTGGACAAAATACTGTGAAACGCCATTCATCACACCATGCGTAGGACACACAACAGTACTATGAATTTTAGTGTAACTGCTGATCATCAGAATGACAGCATTTGCTGCTGCCACAAAAGCTTCAATTTGTTTGAGCTCAACATCAGCATACCATCACTGTTAGCGTTGCTCTCGAAGCAAAGCATGTTGGTTTGCCACCAAACTCATTTTGACGGAGCTCTGCTTTAGTTGAAAAGAAGAGGCACGAGTCACTGCTGCGTGCCAGTGCCGGTGAAAAACCAGGCTGACTGGTCAAAATGCAGGATACATCAGAGCCAAACGGGACTTTGACATTAAGCTGTGCAACTTCACTCGGATAGATCCGAGTTAGTGAAGCTCAGTCTTCCTTCCTCCCTCCTGCCTGGAGCATCTCACTGGTTGTTCGCCGTCTCCAATATATTGCCTCTTGACTTCCTCGTGCCGCCTTCATGTGCCGTTAGAGGGCACCAAAGCACTCGAGCCTTACCAGGCGGTGCTTTGTGCCTCATTGCGGATGTAGGGCAGAGCTAAATGAGGAAACACGCGCTCAACTGTCTTGTGGTTGGCGTCGCGCAGCTCCAGCACCCTGAACAGAGACAGCGGCTCAGCTGCTTTTTGGACGCCCCTGCAAACAATCACAGAGTCCTACAGTCCTCGAGTTGCTCACCTGTTTACAACAGACAACACATACGACAATCTCGTTTCTCACCTGTCCTCACTTTTCACACACACACACACACACACACACACACACACACACACACACACACACACACACACACACACACACACACACACACACACACATTTCTCGTTGCTACTCGGTAGGTGGCGTACAACGCACGACAACATGGGGCTAAACAGCGCCTCCACGAGGAGCCCCGGGAGGGCAGCTGTTTGGTCTTTGCTTCCAAATACGTCCGTACACGGGCCTTATATAACGGCACAAGGGCAACGTCGAATCACTTGTTTTGAGCGATCACAACAGTAATCATGAGTGGTAGAGGCAAAGGAGGCAAGGGACTTGGAAAAGGAGGCGCCAAGCGTCACCGCAAGGTTCTCCGTGATAACATCCAGGGAATCACTAAGCCCGCCATCCGCCGTCTGGCTCGCCGCGGTGGAGTCAAGCGAATCTCCGGTCTCATCTACGAGGAGACTCGCGGTGTGCTCAAGGTCTTCCTGGAGAACGTCATCCGCGACGCCGTCACCTACACTGAGCACGCCAAGAGGAAGACGGTGACCGCCATGGATGTGGTGTATGCCCTCAAGAGGCAGGGCCGCACTCTGTACGGCTTTGGCGGTTAAATCTCTTGATCCAACATCTCAAACCAAAGGCTCTTTTAAGAGCCGCCCAAATCTTTAGCAAAGAGCTGTTATCCTAATTGAAGGTAGAGTCCAAGAAACGTTGTGCACTGTCCCTATTGTTAGCCACCACTTTGGAAGAGCATGACATTGATATCTATGGGACTACAACGTTTTTTGTTTTTGAACTCTCATTTATAAAAAAAAAAACCACAAATGTACTGAGCTGAAATTATGTGCCACTAAAATGAACTTGGATGTTCTAATGTGGTAAAGGCATGGATTCCGTATATTGAATTATGCCCATCTTGCAGTCAAATTACTGCATACATTAATTCACTTTCATACACTGACCTTAACACTCACAAAATAAAGTTCAAAGGTTTTCTCCAGAATATTTTCCTGAGTAGACTGGATTTTCGTGATGGGCCTTTTTTAGCACAATTCTGTGCTAAAATTAATAATTAAAATTAATGTTTGACATCAAACATTAAATGTGTATTATTGCACAACATGGAACACAATACTGTAAAATAAATTATATCAAAACAAACAGGCACTGTATTAAATGTACAAGTGAAATAACATCAAAATAATAAAAAAAAAATTTGCAAAACAAACAAAGCAGCTTTCAGATGTAGAGGGAGATGAATGCGAAGAGATGGAAACGGGACATTGCATATGTGTATATGGGTTTCACATGCAATTCAAAGACCTGCCTCAAACAACTTGCCAGTCTTGGCCGTAGCTTTAGAGGCAGTGACTAAAAGTAAAGGAATTAAATTTACTATTTTTATTATTATTACTTTCTATTATTATTATTATTTCTATTATCAATTACTGGTTAAAAAAAAGGGGGGGCAACAACTGCAACACATTAAAAATAAATAAATCTTGATAAGACACCTTATAAAGATTAAAAATAGAAGCAAACAGTGCTTTATACCACCATAATTTACAAAGCAAGGAGAATCACGCTCAAAATTTGGAAAGAAAAAAAAAATACTTGCACAGCCAAATGTTGCACTAATAAAAGCAAAGAGCATTAAAATTATTGCAGCCTTGATAGTGATTGTGTGGCCAGCTGTACAGTGATGGTGCCAAATATATAACAAACATGTGAACTGAGTGATTTGTTAGACAATCAGTGTATAAAGGCAAAATAAAGGATTTTGTAGCAGCAACAAGCACTGTAGCTGTATCTTGAGTGATGTAATTGAAATGAAATTTGCTGCTGCTGTAACACATACACGCACACAAACGAATAGTAATGAGATTGTCTTTGATGAAAAGTGTGTGGCTCTTAAAAGAACCGTTGTGTCGAGTAGTGGGGAGGGGAGACGCTTTAAGCCCTCTCTCCGCGGATGCGGCGAGCCAGCTGGATGTCTTTGGGCATGATGGTGACTCTCTTGGCGTGAATGGCGCACAGGTTGGTGTCCTCGAAGAGCCCCACGAGGTAAGCCTCGCTGGCCTCCTGCAGAGCCATGACGGCCGAGCTCTGGAAGCGCAGGTCGGTCTTGAAGTCCTGCGCGATCTCTCTGACGAGGCGCTGGAAGGGCAGCTTGCGGATGAGCAGCTCGGTGGACTTCTGGTAGCGACGGATCTCCCTGAGAGCCACGGTACCGGGCCTGTAACGGTGAGGCTTCTTCACGCCGCCGGTGGCCGGGGCGCTCTTGCGGGCAGCCTTGGTGGCCAGCTGCTTCCTGGGAGCTTTGCCTCCGGTGGACTTACGGGCGGTTTGCTTGGTTCTTGCCATGCTAAATTTTGCTGTCGAGTCGTTGCTCAAAGTAACTCGTGGAAGAGACAATCGCTCTTTTTAAACGCTCCGAGCGGCTGCAGCGCCGTGACGCAGCGGCAGCTGCCTGGCTGCTGATTGGATCGGCCACCTTGCACCTCCTCTCCTCCGTCGGGGGGGGGTCGTCGCACAGTCGGACGCTCTGCTTCCTATTGGCGGAGAGGTGAGCGGGGCAGTCCGCCAAAATTGGAAGGCGGCCCGCTTCCTGCAGGCTTCTCCGGGTTGGTCAGGCACGAGGCGCCCCTCGAGCTCCAACATATAAGGAAGACTTTGTCCCTGGACTCGCCACATTTTCTCTGCGATCTCCCGAGAAAGTTCAACTATCATGAGTGGAAGAGGCAAAACCGGCGGCAAGGCCAGAGCGAAGGCCAAGACCCGCTCCTCCAGAGCCGGGCTGCAGTTCCCAGTGGGCAGAGTCCACAGGCTGCTGCGCAAAGGCAACTACGCCCAGCGAGTGGGCGCCGGTGCCCCGGTCTACCTGGCCGCCGTGCTCGAGTACCTGACCGCTGAGATCCTGGAGTTGGCCGGCAACGCTGCTCGCGACAACAAGAAGACTCGCATCATCCCGCGTCACCTGCAGCTGGCGGTGCGCAACGACGAGGAGCTCAACAAGCTGCTGGGCGGCGTCACCATCGCTCAGGGCGGCGTGCTGCCCAACATCCAGGCCGTTCTCTTGCCCAAGAAGACCGAGAAGCCCGCCAAGAGCAAGTAAACTGCTCCTCCTGCTACTGCAACTACTGCAGCAACAACAACACAACGGCTCTTCTAAGAGCCACACACTTCTCTAGTAAAGACTTGACACTCTTCCTACGTCGTATTGCGCAATATGCACAGTACATATACAAATATCGAATACTCTGAACCTCTGATGCACTTTTTTTTCATTCATGTATTTTGCAATGCATAACATATTTTAATGAAAATATAATCAACGTAATGAACTACAATACAAACCATTGACAGAACGGGGGAGAATAAAAATCGAAATCCCACAGTTGTACCGAGACTAACTGCTGAAGTATCTCAAGAGAGAAAATGTAGTGGTGAAGACTAAACTATGGATGCCACTTTTAACCTCCATGCTACCTTGCAGAAGTAGTCTGTTCCAATTAAAGGGGAGAAGAGAATGAAGACCATGTATGCAAATTTCCGTTAAATTAAATGTATTATTCAAATCTTTGATATTTAGATTGCACCTAAATCTTGCTGCCCCAAGTACTGAAATAGTCTTTTCCAAATAACTTAAAAATAGACCCCGTACGTAAACGTCTTTTAAATTAAATGCATTATATTAAGCACTTCAATTCAATAAGCTTTCTTATTCGTCCTGCTAATGAGTTGACGGGGTTAATAGTTTGATGACAGTTGTTGAGACTGTTGTAGCATATACAATGCAATCAGGAGATTTTTTTTTTTTTAATATATATAAATTGTTCGAGGAAAACTAAGAGGGAATCTTTAGACTGATGCAGACTCAATGAAACTCAGGATACCAAAATGCAATTGAAGAGTTGTCTTTATATACAATATATATATAATCGGCCGATCTAAAACTTTTTTAGTGCACATAAGTCGTCATCATCGTTCCTTCTTTTAGCTCGCCATCGCGAAGGAGAAAAAACAAACCTGGCCTGTACCTAAATGTGAGACAATTTAGTTATACAGAAAAGTGGAAAAAAGTAAATCAATTAAAATCACATTGTTGTAGCGCTGTCCGTTACCCGACTAGCGCCAGCTACGCTTAACTATCCGTTAAACACATTAAGGCAAGGTAGTACAGCAGCGATTCAACAACTGACAAACGTGTTGGCTCAAACTGCAGTGTATTGAGAACATTCAGCTAGTGTACCATGCCCTCTTGTGGTTGTGAAAGGCAACAGCCTGAGCTGTTGTTGACAGCGTTGATAGATTTTAGTAGTAGTAGATAGATATTAATCCCAAATAGGGAAACTCCACAAATTGATGTAGTAAAGTTCCAGTCTGCACGCCCAGTCCGGTCTCCGTCTGACTTATTGAACCACTCCAAAATATTACACAAACAACTGACAATCTGCGACTCACCAGTTCGGGAGCTGTATTCCAGTCAAACATTTTTTTTCTGGGAACATGCGGTGGCGGACGTTAAAATCTAAAACCCAATAAAGAGGTAGCAGCACTTGGAGTTATAAAACAACTTGAAGTTGGAATTTCACGGAAAATTTAAATAAATAAATAAATAAATAAATAAATAAATAAATAAATAAATAAATAAATACAAGTAACAGTGCTGCGATTGAGTCCTCGCACACACCGACCGTGTCAAACGAACACACCTGCTGACACTGACGGCTTGCAGCTGCACTCATTATCGCTCCATACGCGTTACACGTCTACGTCTTACCCCTACACGTAAATAAACGTGATAAATAAAACGACACTATATTGACTGACACCAGCATACAAGCTGAATGCTAGGGAGGGAATGTTGCCTTTAAGCAAGCTGTGTGTGGCTCTTAGAAGAGCCTTTGGGTGAGTGGAAGAGAAGAAGAGTGGTTGTGGTTGTTTTTTCTTTTTCTTTTTTTACTTCTTCTTGGGTGCTGCCTTCTTGGCTTTGGGCTTGGCCACCTTCTTGGCGGGGGACTTCTTGGCTGCTGGTGCCTTCTTGGCCGGCTTCTTGGGGCTCTTGGTGGTCTTCTTGGGGCTCTTGGCTGCCGCCGCCTTCTTGGGTGCTGCCGCCGGTTTCTTGGGCTTCTTGGGAGACTTCTTGGCTGCGGGCTTCTTGGCCGCCGCGGCCGCCTTGGGCTTCTTAGCAGCGGCTTTCTTGGCTGCGGGCTTCTTGGCTTTAGCGGGCGACTTCTTGACCGCAGCGGGCTTCTTCTTCTTGGGCTCGGCGGCCTTCTTGGCCAGCTTGAAGGAGCCCGAAGCGCCGGTGCCCTTGGTCTGGAGCAGGGTTCCCTTGACGACCAGAGCCTTGATGGCGATCTTGACGCGGGTCTTGTTCTTCTCCACGTCGTAGCCTCCGGCGGCCAGATGCTTCTTCAGGGCTGCGGTAGAAACGCCTTTGCGCTCCGTGGACGCGGTCACGGCCTTGACGATGAGTTCCTGCACGCTGGGGCCGCTCCTCGACGGCTTCGGCGCCGACTTCTTCTTGGCCGCTTTGGCCGGAGCTGCGGCTGCTGGAGCGGGAGCGACTTCTGCCATGGTTTCTAGTCTGCGAGGATACACTGAGCTGAACACAGAGACAACAATGTCCGATTCCCACCAGGAAGCGGCACTTAAACACACCATGAGAACCGTAGAGAGTCAACCCAGGCCGCTGCCTCTCCCGCGCTCTGCACGCAGCGGCACTTTGTGTTTTCTCCTCCCGATAAAAACGTGAAAAAACAAAGATTGGAGCAGTGACCGAGGCCGACTGTCACACGAGCCGACAGCGGACGTTTCTACCTTCATTTCAAAGTGGTGTTGAGCTCCGTTGCGACCTGGGTTTCATTCACACAGCCTCCAAACATCACGGACTCGCCGCTGCGAGCAGCGCACAGCAGCGACTCTTGGCACTGTTTTACGTGATAAAACGTTGAAAAGTGCAACCGAGTTTCGTCCAAACAAGTTTGCCTGCTATTAAACACGTTTACGAAGACAACCAAGTTAAAAAGAACCACATGCGAATGATGGGTGAATAATAAATGACACTTTTTGTGGCGGCAGCAAACACAGCGGCCGTGGCTCCACGGCCAGTCTGATCGGTGTGCTGCTCACCTCGTCTTATGAACACAAACCAACTGTTTGTTGGAGACCATCGTCACACTCATGCAACGATACGTGACATTTATCATTACTATAATGGACGTGGTCCAGATGAGTCGAAATATTTGATTTCCATATAGCGCTGTCATCCAGATGTGGGGATCTCAGCTGGCAGTATTTCAATCTAGTTCTAAGTAAGTAGTAAACTTCTCAGTATTGCCATCGTTAAAAACAAAGTGTGTGCTGTTGATATAGTTCTGTTCCAAAATTTTTTAGCATTTATCACAAGCGCCACTTTTCTGTTAAAAGGGGGAGAAAGTGTTTTCGTCACAATATGTCACAAAGCAATACAATTCTGGATCTTTATTTTATTTTTTTTTTTAAAGGAGAACTGCTGCTTCAACAAACATCACAGTCCACAGCGTCCAGAGACCAAGCAATTCACTTTTTTTTAATTGTTATTTTTTTAATTGTATCTAGTTCAAAACAAAACAAAACAAAAACAAAAAACAGCAATTCTTCAATGAGGTTTCAGAGCGATACATTTTATTTTCAAGAAAAATATCTGTAAATCCATTAATGTACTCTATAAAGTCTCGGAATCCTGCACAGAGTTCATTTCAGCAAACGCAGACTTGTGAAATAAATCTTCTCTCTGGCCATCTCACACATGCATTCTGTTATTGTCCCTATATATCGGACAGCTATTTTTAAAACTTTTGGGACAGTTCTTAAAGGAGACTTTCCGACCCTCCACACTTGCAGACATTTTTGGTATAGAAGATTAATCTTTCCGTCTCAATCATTAGGACATAATTGTAGTAACATTACTGTACTTTGAATAAATGAAAGAATGCCATTTTGAGGCTCCATCAAGGTTTATTCAAAATGGAAACCTTTTCTGTCATAGTTTAGAAATATTCGGGATCAATCCATCAAATAATTACATTTGATTGTACAATATATTCTGTACATATAATTGCCCTTCAGTCGTCATGAAGTCATGATGGGGACTACAGGTAATGTAAGAACTATGTGGGAGCCTTGTTTCTCTGGTTACATGTGAAGGTAATATTACATTTAATCTCAATGCTTGTGTCTAATTATATACTCACTGATATAAATATGCATAATTATATAATCATTGACATGAATATGTTTAAATAAGTCAATGTATTCTTAAGGATGGGCAATCTATGCTTAACGCGCTGTATAAGATTCTGTGCAGTTACATGATACCTAAGAGAAGAGACAGGAATGCGCCCATCGTAAAAAAGTGACCTTAGGTGACCTGCAGTACCAGGCCGAGAGAGGATCCAGCATCTCTCTACCAAGCATCTATACCTCGGACCTCAGCCTACATCTGGGAACAAAGGCAGCGGCAACAACCAATGAGACTGGGGTGCGGAGACCAGACAGCCAATCAGAGGACGTAATCTGAGCGCGACAGCAAGAACAACTGGATCTTCTCTATCTAAAAAGACTGACCAGGTGACAGAGTCAGTCAGACTTCAGGACCTGATAGCACTTGTTGAAGTTTCGGCTTGAACTCGACCCAGAGCACTGTAAACTTGTATTCTGAATTGGCATACGAAAGATAAAATCAGCATTCTTCTCCTAAAACTCTTCATTAAAAGAACACGCGGCTCGTCAGCACGACACAAGAAAATAAGGCGATCCAACACATGCAAGAATGGACATGGTGCTTCCATCACTTAATTAAATGAAGAAAATATTTATTGGTAAGAAACATTCTAGAGAGCTTTTAAAATTGAAGGCATGGAAAAGAGCTTCCCAATACAGCAGTTCTTCACCATCAAAGCTGGTCTGAGAATATTTTTTAAAACCGATTGAAGTAAAATAAAAATAAAAATACATGGGCAAACAAAATATAATGAGGTTTTCTATTTACAATCAGTGGCATAACTTAATGGTATAACCTTTGTTTAGACTTTAGCAAAATGCACAGGCCAAAATAGTGATGAGTCGTTCGAGAAAGAACCTGGTCTCAGAGCCGGCTCTTTTTATTGGAAGCCGATTTATTTTATTTTATTTTTTGTGAAAGATGCAAAAGATTAGTCAAGATGTGTGGCACTGTCTATCTGCACCAAGCACTTCACCCCTGAGTGCCAGAGGGTAAAGGGGAGAAAAGGAGAGATGGAGAAAAGGCGCTGATAATAGACATTATGCCGTACATCCTGGAAGTAAACCAGAAAACAGGTTGATCCAGATCCAGTCGCGGAGTTGGCGGCAATTTAAAAGGTGTTTTAGAGGCGATTTTGTGCGATAGAGAAAAGTTAAAAAACAACAACAAAAATACAAATTAATATCAAGACACGGGATGAACTGAATAATAACACACATACACACACACACTGAGTAAGGGCACAGGACAGGCTGTTTTTTTCCCCACTGTTTGTTTTCCCAATGTACTTTAGATGATATTGAACATGGGAAACGTCATTTATTAAAATCTGAAAATCTTGTCCCCTCGTTCATGTCTGCAGCTCATTTTAAATTATCTGTAATAATTTAATATACCCATCCCGGGTTAGCAAACATGCAACCAGCCAGGTGTTCGCTCCTCACTCTGAAACCGCCCTCAGCCATTTTCTGGCTTCAACAAAAAAGGCAGGTGGAGGACAGCACCTACAGCGCCTTGCAAAAGTATTAACCCACCCCCTTTGCTTTTATCTTTTTTGTTATATTTCAGCCTGTAATTTAAATGTTTTTCATCTGAATATTTCGTGAGATGGATCTGCACGAAGTTATCTAAGTTGGTGAAGTGAAATGAGAAAAAAATATATAAAAGAATAATTTAAAGAAATAAAAAAGGCGCTGTATGTGATATTTGGTTGTGATTATGTTTTCAGTGTGAGCACAGGTTCAGGACCCTGGACAGAGACAACACTGATCTAGCTTTTGGAGATTAATGCAACCAATCGGAGAGCGACCTGCTGCCGTTTACCTCCTGATAAGTTAACACTGATTGAGTGTCCATCCTCTCCTCTCCTCCCTCCAAACACCCCGACATCATTTACTCTGCATAGTAGGTAGCGTCTTTGTAATGAGCAGCGATGGTCATAAATTGTATAGAAAACACGACAGAATTATTATTATTACTATGAGATTTGTGTCTTATAAACAACGTGGATGCCTAGCTTTAGACAGGAGCTGTGTTTTGTCCACTAGATGGCGTTAAATCATGCGCACATTTTGGAAAGGCGCAAAAAGAGGAGAGTATCGAGCTCTCTAGCTCTGCTGTTTTCCAACACGTCCTCATTCTGGATACAAAGAAGCCGTGTTTCGCTCGCAGTCATTTAATTTAATTATTTATTTATTTTTAATATTATTATTGTCTCTCTCTCTCTCTCTCTCTCTCTCTCTCTCTCTCTCTCTCTCTCTCTCTCTTCCTCGCCTCTAAATCTTTACCCCCTCCCTCCCCCTTTTCTTTTTTCTCCCGACTTCCTGCCTTGTCCCTCAAGCGTCATGCGCGTCCACCTCCTCCCACTATCCCGCCCCTCCGACCCCTCTCTCCGTCCATCACCAAGCTCCACCTACGATGGATAGAAAAGGGCAGAAGCCCTGCGCTGTCCCTCCAGGCTCACGAATTCAGTCAGTCATTAAGTTCGTATTACCAAACTGAACATCGAAAATGAGTGGTAGAGGCAAAGGAGGCAAGGGACTTGGAAAAGGAGGCGCCAAGCGTCACCGCAAGGTTCTCCGTGATAACATCCAGGGAATCACCAAGCCCGCCATCCGCCGTCTGGCTCGCCGCGGTGGAGTCAAGCGAATCTCCGGTCTCATCTACGAGGAGACTCGCGGTGTGCTCAAGGTCTTCCTGGAGAACGTCATCCGCGACGCCGTCACCTACACCGAGCACGCCAAGAGGAAGACGGTGACCGCCATGGATGTGGTGTATGCCCTCAAGAGGCAGGGCCGCACTCTGTACGGCTTCGGCGGTTAAACTCCTTCATCCAACATCTTCAAACCAAGGGCTCTTTTAAGAGCTACCCAACTGTTCCTTAACGAGCTGTTGTCCTCATTGCCAGTTCCTATGTGTATGTATTGTTTGTTTGATCCGGTTTCTCGCCAACTCCGCCACTTGTTGTGAATCGATCCATTTTTTTGGTTCGGCCGCGGGAAACAAAAGGCTCCCAATTAGGAGCCGGCTCTCTACATTCACTGGTTCGCGAACGACTCATCACTAATATTAACTCAGTGATTAACTCAGTGATAATTCGTCATATTAGTCCCCCGTTTTTCATATGCAATTGTGAATTATAACTATACATACAACATAACTATGTTCTGTCCCATCATTAAATTATTTTAAATGTCGGAGGCATATTTTGTCTTTCGTTTCGACTATGTTGTATATCTCGTCACCATCACTGAGACAAAAAGAATACTTCATATTATTTAGGTGAACAGAACAGATTATTGTTGCATAGCAGAAGGTCAAAAGGAGTCTTGGTGAAAATAAAGTACAATCTTTATTTGGAACTGTGAACCCGCAGAAACTGCTCGAGTCAAGACAAAAGAACCGGTTTGTTCTATTAACCGTATTCTGAACTTTAGCAAGCAACATCATGGGATTCTACACTTTTAGCAAAGAGGCGGGAGGAACTGAGGTTCTAAATTCCCCATTGGCTCGTTCAGTCGCACGCCCCAATGAGAGAAGAGCGACCACACAGTGGACTTTGCATACAGCCTGTATAGATACAAGCCTCCCGGCGTTGGGACAACTATCGTTCTGACCGATCATATCAGAATGCCTGAACCAGCAAAGTCCGCGCCCAAGAAGGGCTCCAAGAAAGCCGTGACCAAGACCGCCGGTAAAGGCGGCAAGAGGAGGAGAAAGACCAGGAGGGAGAGCTACGCCATCTACGTGTACAAGGTGCTCAAGCAGGTGCACCCCGACACCGGCATCTCGTCCAAGGCCATGAGCATCATGAACTCGTTCGTCAACGACATCTTCGAGCGCATCGGCGGCGAAGCGTCTCGTCTGGCTCACTACAACAAGAGGTCCACCATCACCTCCAGGGAGATCCAGACCGCCGTCCGCCTGCTGCTGCCCGGAGAGCTGGCCAAGCACGCCGTGTCTGAGGGCACCAAGGCTGTCACCAAGTACACCAGCTCCAAGTAAACTGGCTGTGCTCACCTCAACCCAACGGCTCTTCTAAGAGCCAACCACATGTTCTGAGAGATTACTCGCATGTAGTGTTTAATCAGCAATTGATACAATTGTTGATTCAATGTGGAACAGTTAATTGAAGTGGCGCTTCAATCTCGTAGTTGTGGGCATTTTGAAATTATTCTTCTGACTTTTAAAAATAGCTGTCTCTTTATGCCTCCCAATTGAGTCCTTGATTTTCTGTTGCTTGTGTTTTATCACCAAATTATGTGGTTAAAAAACAAGTTCATGATATCAAAACATTATAATAAATATATAATTATAATAAAGTAACAAAACACCCACCCTAGTTAATACAACTATGTTCAAGTGAAAGAACAAAAACACAAAAATTGTGAAACAAAGCAGCTTTCAGCTAAAAAATTTTTAGCCAATATTGGCATTCAAAAAAACCGAAATGCCAATCTTGTGTCTTCATGTGTTATGTATTCATTATTCCATTCATCGTGTTTCTGATCTTTTTCTTTTTTTGACATTTCTTTCCGCTAAATCGCTGGCAACTCCACAACTGGATATGCATCGATCCGTTTTCTGGTTTACTTCCGGGGTTGTACAGCATAACGTCTATTATCTGAACCCTTTCTGCGTCTCTCCTTTACTTTCTGGCTCTCAGGGGTGAAGTGCTCAGTGCAGATAGACAGTGCCACACATCTTGATTACTCCCCACCACCACCACTACCTTCGTTCACTTCAAAAAGCCAGCTCTTAAACCCAATTCGTTCGCGAATGACCCATCACTACTACCTTCAAGTGAGACATTACATTTTGCTGAAATCCATAAGATAAAAAGCACCTTTGATCAACTGTTGAGATGTGAACCTGTCTTTTAAAATCACAACTATGTTTTGTATGTGTATATACAGGTACTACCTGAAAAATTAGAATATCAAGTAAAAGTGGTTTTATTTTGGCAATTTAACATAAAAGATGAAACCAACAAATTTTATTGAGCCATTACACGCAAATGGACATATCTCAAGTAGTTCCTTGTTGTAACTTTGCTGATTAAGATTTTCAGCTTATTAAAACCACAAACCCACAAATTTAGAAACTTTTTTTTAAAGCCGCAAGACCTGATCAGCAAAATCCAAAGAAATAAAAACTTGAAATATATTGATTTGCATATTATTTGTTTATATAATGTCAAATTCACCCTTGAAGTTGAATTGCAGAAATACAACAACCTTTTCAGGATATTCTAATTTTCTGGGCAGTACCTGTACATATATATATATATATATATATATATATATATATATATATATATATATATATATATATATATATATGTATATATATGTATATATATATATATATGTATTACATTTCTAAGATATGATAGAAAAGCTTGCCATTTTCAATAAAATTTATTGATAGAGCCTCTCTATGTCATCCTGTAATTTATTCAAAGTAATGGAACTGTAGTGATATCCAATTCATTGAGACCCAAGGATTCATCAGCTAGACCAAAAATGTCTAGGATTGGGGAGGGTCGTAGAGTCCCCTTTAATCTTGAGAGTTTTACAAAATAGCAATATATGGGGCCAATAACAGAATGCATCTGTGAGACTGTACACTGGCAGCGTCTGAGCCAGGATGTATTTCGGCGAGTCTGCCTTGGCTGAAATGAACTATTGCTATAACTATATGCAGGACTTGAAAATAAAATCCCTGAGCTCTGAGACCTCAATGATGAATTGCTCTTTTAAAACAATAAAGAATGTGTGGTGAATTCTTCTGGTGGATTCAGGTGATGTAGATGTTGAAGGAGTCTTCACTGACACAGATTTAGTTGGATAAAAACGGGTTTATTTCAAAGAAGTCAAGAGTCAGACAGGCACCATGGAAAAGCCTGGGGATGTCTCTGGGCCAGATGTGAGCAACTCCAATGATGCTTTGCTCGCATCCCCTTTTATACCTCCCAACAAGAAGAGGAGGAAGATCCGGGATATGGGGAATGTGTGCATTCCATAGTTGCACCCCCAATGGCCATCTGGTCTAATCTGATAACAGTGATAGTAACAAACCCATACATGAACAATAAGTCCCCTTTTTGGGAGGTAGGCAGCTTGCGAGTTCACATCCTGCCATATATCAAATGGTGTCACATGCATAGGAAGACAGCAGCGGGTTCAGACTGAGTTCACATCCTGCCATATATCAAATGGTGTCCTATGCATAGGGATACAGCAGTAATTTCAGATACTACAAATGAAACTAGAAAAAATTAAAAATAGAACAGTTTATTAAGAGGTCCTGGGAAGGTGTTGTATACAGAATGAACTCTTGATAATAAGAGATCCAGAATTGTATTGCTTTGTGACATATTGTGACGAAAACACTTTCTCCCCCTTTTAACAGAAAAGTGGCGCTTGTGATAAATGCTAAAAAATTTTGGAACAGAACTATATCAACAGCACACACTTTGTTTTTAACGATGGCAATACTGAGAAGTTTACTACTTACTTAGAACTAGATTGAAATACTGCCAGCTGAGATCCCCACATCTGGATGACAGCGCTATATGGAAATCAAATATTTCGACTCATCTGGACCACGTCCATTATAGTAATGATAAATGTCACGTATCGTTGCATGAGTGTGACGATGGTCTCCAACAAACAGTTGGTTTGTGTTCATAAGACGAGGTGAGCAGCACACCGATCAGACTGGCCGTGGAGCCACGGCCGCTGTGTTTGCTGCCGCCACAAAAAGTGTCATTTATTATTCACCCATCATTCGCATGTGGTTCTTTTTAACTTGGTTGTCTTCGTAAACGTGTTTAATAGCAGGCAAACTTGTTTGGACGAAACTCGGTTGCACTTTTCAACGTTTTATCACGTAAAACAGTGCCAAGAGTCGCTGCTGTGCGCTGCTCGCAGCGGCGAGTCCGTGATGTTTGGAGGCTGTGTGAATGAAACCCAGGTCGCAACGGAGCTCAACACCACTTTGAAATGAAGGTAGAAACGTCCGCTGTCGGCTCGTGTGACAGTCGGCCTCGGTCACTGCTCCAATCTTTGTTTTTTCACGTTTTTATCGGGAGGAGAAAACACAAAGTGCCGCTGCGTGCAGAGCGCGGGAGAGGCAGCGGCCTGGGTTGACTCTCTACGGTTCTCATGGTGTGTTTAAGTGCCGCTTCCTGGTGGGAATCGGACATTGTTGTCTCTGTGTTCAGCTCAGTGTATCCTCGCAGACTAGAAACCATGGCAGAAGTCGCTCCCGCTCCAGCAGCCGCAGCTCCGGCCAAAGCGGCCAAGAAGAAGTCGGCGCCGAAGCCGTCGAGGAGCGGCCCCAGCGTGCAGGAACTCATCGTCAAGGCCGTGACCGCGTCCACGGAGCGCAAAGGCGTTTCTACCGCAGCCCTGAAGAAGCATCTGGCCGCCGGAGGCTACGACGTGGAGAAGAACAAGACCCGCGTCAAGATCGCCATCAAGGCTCTGGTCGTCAAGGGAACCCTGCTCCAGACCAAGGGCACCGGCGCTTCGGGCTCCTTCAAGCTGGCCAAGAAGGCCGCCGAGCCCAAGAAGAAGAAGCCCGCTGCGGTCAAGAAGTCGCCCGCTAAAGCCAAGAAGCCCGCAGCCAAGAAAGCCGCTGCTAAGAAGCCCAAGGCGGCCGCGGCGGCCAAGAAGCCCGCAGCCAAGAAGTCTCCCAAGAAGCCCAAGAAACCGGCGGCAGCACCCAAGAAGGCAGCGGCAGCCAAGAGCCCCAAGAAGACCACCAAGAGCCCCAAGAAGCCGGCTAAGAAGGCGCCAGCAGCCAAGAAGTCCCCTGCCAAGAAGGTGGCCAAGCCCAAAGCCAAGAAGGCAGCACCCAAGAAGAAGTAAAAAAAAAAAGAAAAAACAACCACAACCACTCTTCTTCTCTTCCACTCACCCAAAGGCTCTTCTAAGAGCCACACACAGCTTACTTAAAGGCAACATTCCCTCCCTAGCATTCATCTTGTATGCTGGATTATCATGTCGGTCAATATAGTGTTGTTTCAGTACAGTCTCAACAACCAACAGGGTCATCAACAACTTACTGTCATGTTGAATTAACAAGCAGGAGGAATAGGACGGGTTATAGCAGGGATCACCAACATGGTGCCCATGGGCACAAGGCCTGCCCTAAAAAAAATAATAATTGCACATCTTGTTGAGCTGTGTCTAAAATTCAATTTTAACCAACCAACTCAGTAACGTGACCTTTGTCTTCACATAGATCACGATCAACAATCACAACAATAATAACAGCAGGCTCAGTCCCCAATAAGAATTTCAGCAGAGTCTAGCAAACTGCTTGCCCTCCATATCACTCAGTACTCATCAAGTAGTTTGAAGGTTCAAAAAGGTTGGTCACTCTGGGGTTATAGAATTCAAGTACCCAATATAATACATTTCATTTAAAAATACATTTACCTGGCGTCTTCAATTTTAAAGTTACATGGAAAAGACTTTCAGTAAGATGCAATGGAAGTTAAAAGTGACATCTCATGTTAAATTAACGCGCTGGAGGATATTTTAGTGCTACTGCATTCATGGTGCAAGTTTTTCTTAAGTCACCTCAGCAGTTACATTTTTAATACTTGGGGCAGCAAGATTTAGGTTCAATCTAAATATCAAAGATTTGAATAATACATTTCATTTAACAGACATTTACATACATGGTCTTCATTTCCCCCCCATCATTTAATTGGAACAGACTACTTCTGCAAGGTAGCATGGAGGTTAAAAGTGGCATGCATTTTACCGTCTTCACTACATTTTCTCTTCTCTCCCATGAAGTCTCTTGAGATACTTCAGCAGTTAGTCTCTGTACAACTGTGGGATTTCGTTTTTATTTTTTTCCCCGCCCAGAAGACCAATACTAGTTAATGGGAAGCATTTATTTGCCCACATTTTCTTTGCAAAGTCAAGTTGTATGAGTACTTTGTATAATGACTGGCAGACAGCAATTGAAAGGATGACAGCAAACTGTAGTGTGGTTCATTACTTTGATTACATTTTCGTTAAAATAAGGAAAATGATGCATTGCAAAATACATGAATAATAAATATGCATCAGAGGTTCAGAGCATCCAATATTTGTATATGTACTGTGCATATTGAGCAATACGACGTAGGAAGAGTGTCAAGTCTTTACTAGAGAAGTGTGTGGCTCTTAGAAGAGCCGTTGGGTTGTTGTTGCTGCAGTAGTTGCAGCAGCAGGAGGAGCAGTTTACTTGCTCTTGGCGGGCTTCTCGGTCTTCTTGGGCAAGAGAACGGCCTGGATGTTAGGCAGCACGCCGCCCTGAGCGATGGTGACGCCGCCCAGCAGCTTGTTGAGCTCCTCGTCGTTGCGCACCGCCAGCTGCAGGTGACGCGGGATGATGCGAGTCTTCTTGTTGTCGCGGGCAGCGTTGCCGGCCAACTCGAGGATCTCAGCGGTCAGGTACTCGAGCACGGCGGCCAGGTAGACCGGGGCACCGGCGCCCACTCGCTGGGCGTAGTTGCCTTTGCGCAGCAGCCTGTGGACTCTGCCCACTGGGAACTGCAGCCCGGCTCTGGAGGAGCGGGTCTTGGCCTTCGCTCTGGCCTTGCCGCCGGTTTTGCCTCTTCCACTCATGATAGTTGAACTTTCTCGGGAGATCGCAGAGAAAATGTGGCGAGCACAGGGACAAAGTCTTCCTTATATGTTGGAGCTCGAGGGGCGCCTCGTGCCTGACCAACCCGGAGAAGCCTGCAGGAAGCGGGCCGCCTTCCAATTTTGGCGGACTGCCCCGCTCACCTCTCCGCCAATAGGAAGCAGAGCGTCCGACTGTGCGACGACCCCCCCCCCCCGACGGAGGAGAGGAGGTGCAAGGTGGCCGATCCAATCAGCAGCCAGGCAGCTGCCGCTGCGTCACGGTGCTGCAGCCGCTCGGAGCGTTTAAAAAGAGCGATTGTCTCTTCCACGAGTTACTTTGAGCAACGACTCGACAGCAAAATTTAGCATGGCAAGAACCAAGCAAACCGCCCGTAAGTCCACCGGAGGCAAAGCTCCCAGGAAGCAGCTGGCCACCAAGGCTGCCCGCAAGAGCGCCCCGGCCACCGGCGGAGTGAAGAAGCCTCACCGTTACAGGCCCGGTACCGTGGCTCTCAGGGAGATCCGTCGCTACCAGAAGTCCACCGAGCTGCTCATCCGCAAGCTGCCCTTCCAGCGCCTGGTGCGAGAGATCGCTCAGGACTTCAAGACCGACCTGCGCTTCCAGAGCTCGGCCGTCATGGCTCTGCAGGAGGCCAGCGAGGCTTACCTCGTGGGGCTCTTCGAGGACACCAACCTGTGCGCCATTCACGCCAAGAGAGTCACCATCATGCCCAAAGACATCCAGCTGGCTCGCCGCATCCGCGGAGAGAGGGCTTAAAGCGTCTCCTCCCTACTCGACACAACGGCTCTTTTAAGAGCCACTCAACACTTCACAAAAGACAATTTCATTCCGGCTGAGATAAATGATAATTGGCCTAATTGATGACTTGATACAAATTGGTGTTTTAGCTGATGACCAATATCTGTTTCACTATATATGGATAATGGACATTAAAAGTAATTTCAGTTTGCTCTTCTGACCAAACAGGAGGCAACACAAATGAGAGTAAAGAGTGAGTGCATTTAACTTTTTTCTTTTTTTAATATGTACTGGCTGTTCCCTCGTTTAGAGTTTTTTTTTTTTTTTTTGGTATGAAGTTTTTTAAACCATCTCTAAAAACCTGAAGCGTAATCTAAATCCGAAGCCCTTTATGGCACCTCTGGAGATGAGAATCCACAGATGACTCCCACTGAGCATCATGCAGTCTTTCTCCTTGCTTTTGCCCAGACAGGCCATTTTGCTCAGATGGAAGGCCATGCCCACACACTCAGTGGCTCTGAGACATGCACTGTCTTACCTTAGAGAAGGTAAAATTTTCACTTTCAGGTTCTCAAGATACATTTCACAAGATCTGGCTACCCTTTCTAATTTGCTTTCAAGTTTTTCATACAACATAGGTTAGGACATGTTATGGCAAATACTTTGAACCCATGACCTTTCTGACGCTCAAGATTTTGATCTCAACAAGTTTGCCAATTACCAGCCCTGGTCTTCCCAAAATATAAAATCAGAGGGATGGACCCCTCTCTCGGACAGGTTAGTCAGAAAGGTAGGGTTTGCTGAGTTTGTTTTTTATTTTTTATTTTATTTTATTTTTTAACATTGCAGCAAACCTTTGCTTAGCCACGGAGAGCAGGAAAATAAAACAGGACACTGAAAATCCAGCCAAGACGACTAAGTTGACCTCGTTCACACACTCTTCTCTTTTGACCAAGTTGACGTGCAGATGTGGTCATGAGCGGCCACTTGCTTCTGTGCTGCAAAAAGCATAAATTTTTTTCTGCTGTTGACTGACATGGGTTTCCTGTATTTAACTTTAAGTCTTCACATCATCACTAATTTGTAGTTACAATGCAAGTTGACTTTGGTAATGACGTCACTACTCGGCGCTTTTCAGTCAGGAGGCAGATGTGCAAAATGGAGACATTCAGTATTATTATACATGCTTCATTTCTTCTTTGGATGTGGAAGTCTGGATCACCACGAAAAGCTTTCTTATAGCTTTATTTAAATTTAATTTAAAAAGAAAGCACAATTACTGAAAAAATACACATGCACTGAAAGCATCAAAGGTTGTCTAAAAAGAAAACGGGAAACTCTCTTTTTTTTAATGAAACACATTGACAAAAAGTACAAAGGAGACCTTCATTAAACTGTTAAATGCTCCATATTGACGTCTCAGCATTCATTAGCTCACTGGGTGTGTGAGATGGGTACAAAGACAAAACACTAACTCAATTTACAATACTCATGTTAGAACTGAACATGCACTAAATGAAATACTAAAGATGTACAGTGCAGACAGGAATATACCAACTAATGTTGCTGTTGTGATGTTATTTTCTGACTGTGCTGTACAGTGCAGAATCCTCATCTCCCTCGTCTCTCCCTGATCTGAGGATGAAAAAATAGATAAATATAAGTATTAAAAATGTTTCACGATATTAAACAATTTCAAAGGTAGCAGAAAACCTTTGTATAGTCAAATGAAACAAGCATGGACTCACAGTGGGTAGGAGCTCTTCACTCTGACAATAGAGTACTCAACACTGTCGTTCTCCTGGTCCAGGTCCTGGTTCTGCCTGGAAAGCTCTGGCTGAGTCAGCCTGATGTTGGAGTAGAGAGAATCTTCCTGGATCTTGATGAAAGTAACGCTGGTGTAGCAAAGGTCATCCTGCTCCTTGTCACACACTGAAATCATTTTGACCTGAAGGGAAACACAACAGCAAGTGCCATTGTTGACTTTGGCTTGAAGATGGATGAGTAGTAGCCCTGAGGAATTCCTGGGCAACAACTCAAACTGTTGTAATGATGAAACAGGAACTTGACATCAAACCTGTGTGCGGCTGACGGCTTGATCCACGCTGTGTTTTGAAAACAATTTTCTTCTGAAGACAAATTTAAGAGAAGAAGAAGAATTAGGTTGTACCACAATTCATCCACCACTAGATGTTGTGGTTTTGCTGCGTCCTCCCCACCAGCCCTCCCACTTTACATGTCTGGAGGTTGAGAGGTCTGAACAAAGCAACATTGGTGTTTAAAAGTGAAACTTTTTCTGAGATGGCTCCTTTAATGTAAGTACGATTTCTGAGTGTGGACTGAGTATAATGGAGATGCTCACCTGACCAATAAAAAGACTGCAATAAAAACAAGAAGCAGAAATACAGCAACAAGTGGGCCAATGATGACTGAGGTCTTGAAACCTGTTGAAAGAAAATAGGTTTAAAAAGGTTAAAAAGAAAAAAGAATGATGCGACCGCCAACTGAAGATCGTGAACTCATTTTCTCCAAAAATGTGAAATTTGAAGCAGGATGTATGAACCTCCATGTATACAGACCAGTGAGGATAACTTGCTGTACCTGCCACAGCCACCAGGTGTGAAGTGGAGTTCACAAGTCCTATGGCGTTCTGGGCTACACAGTAATAATAACCACTGTGTTCAGCTCTGAGGTCTCTTATGGTCAAGCTCTGTCCTGATGCTAGCGGTGAGACTTCATCCTCCTTGTACCAGGTGTAGTTAGCTTCAGGGTTAGCATCGCTGCTACAGGTCAGAGTCAATGAGTTGCCCTTCAACAAAACAGCAGAGGGAGCCACTGACACAGAGGGAGTCCTCGGAGCGTCTGGAGAAGGTGTGAAAGGAGTTTAGATGTGAGTGAATGCACCAGGTGTCCTCCTACCAGGGAAAGTTTCCTGCCTGCTGTCACACTTTTGCTACTGTAGAGGGTTCAGTTGGGCACCTCTTGATTGTGCAAAATGCTTCGAAGCGCCTTTGGCTGTGATTTAGCGCTTTACAAATAAAATTATGAAATGAAGATGAAAATTGACATCCAATTAACTTTGTTTGATTGGTTGATTGATGTTTTTTTTTTCAACAGTTAAAATAATGAAGCGTTTCTAATCATCTATTGATCATCTTTCCATTAGGTGCTAACCACTACTATATTAGTACCTGCTCTACTCGGGTTCCGAGCAAGGCAAGCAGGCTTACTCAGTGGAGGGTCCTGATTGAGAGAAGGTTTCATGGAACGTTACAAACATCGAGGGACTTTCAGCAGCTCTCGCTATGATGACTACACCCACGCAGAAGTGTTACTCAGTTGTACTGGAAACTCACCAGTAACCAGTCAGGTCGAGCCAAACTGACTCAAACTTACACGAGTGTAAATGCGCTCCTAGAAACTCACACACTGGAGGAGAGCGATGGTCCTCGTGTCCTGCCAAAGAACAAGAAACAGCCTCTCCAGGGGAAATCCAGCCTTTATAAAAACATGTTTGTGCTCCTTCAAATCGGCTGTCATTCTTGAACCAGATGAATGTGGGACGACTTGCTGGAGTGCAGTCACTGTGACACATGAGCTCAACCTCCACACCAAACTGCCCTGTTGTTGCTGTGATCACCTCAATCTGCAGAGCTGAAGATGAAGAAGGAAAATATTAGCATTGCATTGCTGACGACAAGGAAAAAAAAGATTGTAAGTCACAAGTCCAATTGGGGATTAAAAGTGGAGGCTCAATGTTTTTATTGGTACCTGTGACGGTCAGAGTGGTTCCAGGTAAATCACTGCCCCATATTAACAAATAATTTGAGAATTTAAAGCGGTACTCTGCAGAGTCACTCTTTGTCAGGTCATCGATTCTTAGTCTGGAGCGTCCTTGTTCTGTTTCTTGGACCTGAACACGATCCTGAAAACCAGCAGCAGAAGAACTAGTCCACTGCTGTCCACCTCTGAACCAGAATGTAGATGTGACACTGTAATAACTGCTGTAAGAGCAATAAATGTTGACTGATGATCCTTCAGTGGCGCAGATGTTTCTGACATCATATGTCACTTTGTTGCAGCTTTCAGGACCAGCAACACCTGGAATACAAACCAGTGATTGGATAATTTTTAAACTTCTGCTTCAGACTCGGCACAGCCTGAAATCCATGTTAAAGTGTTTTAAACCTGTGGACTGTGTTGTGTTTGTCACTGTTGCAAACTCACACAGTGGCAGAGAGACAAACTTCTCTTGTCCCTCAACGGCACAGTAAAAACTGCCGACATAATTGTAGTAGCCTGACAAGGTGGAAGATGTTAGGAGAGGAATTTTCTTTCCATTATTGTACCAGATGTAGGAATTAGGTCCAGATGGGCGACAACGGCTGGCACATTCAAGTGTCCAATAGAGAGATGAGGACTTCTTCAACTGGAGATCTGGGCATGTGAAACAGGAGCAGAAACATCATGTCAGTCAGAATGAGCTGAATCCTTCCAATAAGCAGAAGAAAGGCAGCGTCACCTGTGACTGATAAAATGACTCCAGGTGAACCAGTCCATTGCACATCTGGTGGATTTGTTGTGACTCTGCACTTGTACTCAGCTGAGTCGCTCTCTCTCAGGTCACTGATTTCCAGAAGACATCCAGTCTGATTATAAGTGTATTTTACTCGACCTGAGTATTGCAGATCTGCTTTCAAATCACCAGATCCAGATCCAACAACCCAGATCACATTCTGTCCTTGTAGTCTTGAGGAATTATATCTGCAAAATAAGAGCACTCTGGAGCCTTTGACAGCACAGGCATAAGTCGGGGAGTAAGTCACTCTGAAGTCATTCCCAGCATGCATCACTGCAACAGAAAGCAAATCAGAAAATACAGTCAGATTCAACACAAGATCAGCAAACAAACCTGCTCAGACAGGAAGTGGTTCAGTGTGTTGAAGTAGCGATGTGGTCAAGACCGCCTCAACTGAGACTGAAACAGAGCAAGTCAAGACTAGGACCAAATCGAGACGAGGACGCAGTCAAGACCAGGACTAATTCAAGACCATGACTAAATCAGAGGATTTCAGAAAATACATATTAGAGATGATTTCAGTGAAAAAAGATAAACAAATCAATGCATCTGCACATGGCAGAGTAGAGCAGCGGACATAAAGGCCAGAATAGTGTTGTAATTGGATATTTAATATCATTTATCATTGGATATTGTGCTATTATTTTTGTAACATTACATTTATATGTTGGAATTATTACATTGAGTTGAATGTATAAATGTATTGAATGTTGCTATATGTAGTGCTTTGGTGTATATTTGATGATCATGATCAGTGCCATTAAGTCTCGTAAACAGTGACCTGGGGGGACAGAGAGCGGTCAGCTGAAGGAACTGCCTTTGCGACCCTCATAAAGTTTGCAACCCATACAATCACAGGGATGGGAACTTGTGACCTGAGCTCGTCTTGCCACAAAATGGTTTCAACAGGTCACACCGGAAGGAAGGATGGACCATTTGGCTCATGGCCAAATAAGGACATGCTTCCTGACTCACAAACAATGACAGTGACGCCCTGCAATCGAAGGGTGAAGAATGGACAGCCAATCAGAGGACCACACTTGAGAAGACATTCAGATCAGGAGTCAGATTGTTTGTCTTTGCATTTAAGGACTTTCTTTGGAGAAAGGAGTCAGTCTGACTCCGGCGACGGCCAGGACTCGACTCCAGAGATCTCTGTAACAAATGTCTTGTTCTTCTGTTTACTAAGACTTGTTCACATTCTACTTGTCTCTTTTCCTCATTAAACGAACACGCGGTTTTGGTAGCATGATATTAGGTAAAGAAACCAAACCAACAATAGGAAAAGCAAGAACAGCTTTCAACATGTTGAACACTATCTGGAAAACAAAACACATCTCACTCAATACCAAGCTGAAGATTCTCAACTTCAAAGTTGAGCTCCTATTGTTACATGGATCAGAAAACCGGAGAACCAGCAATGACATCATCAACAAAGTGCAAACCATCAGCAACTGCTGTGTAAAACACACCCTCAGGATCCTCTGGCCAAATAAAATCAACAAATTTGACCTATGGGACCACACCAAACAAGAAACCATGAAGATCCAGCTGAGGAGGAGGAAATGGAACTGGCTTGGAAACACACTCAGAAGAAAAAAGGAAGCAATAACCAAACAGGCTCAAACATGGAACCCACTGGGCAAAAGAGGCCCAAAAACACCTGGAGAAGGAGCACAGAGCAAGAAATGAAGAAAAAGGGACTGACGTGGACTCAGCTAGATAAGATGGCTTGAAGCAGACGAGGGTGGAAAAATTTCATCAATGGCCTATGTTTCAAAAGGAATACAAAGGCCTAAGTAAGTACACACAGCAGACAAAAGTGGATACTAAACTTCTGATATTTAGTATAGGATGTTTGTAATACATTATGCTTGAAATAGAAGATACCTCAGGAAGTAGAACTATGTGTTTCCTAAATTTAATTATTTAAAAACTGTATTAATAAAGGCTTCTTCTTCTTCTTCTTCTTCTTCTTCAGTAACAATTAACAATGCATTTTGAATAATATTTTTTTGTTCTTTGTTTTCTTCATAATGCTGTTGTTATTTCTTTGGTTTTAAGCAAGCCCTTTATTTTCAGTTATCTTGGTTGGTGTCATGCATGACGTTGAGCCGTTTCCGATCCGAGATCGAAAACTAGAAATGTGATTTGAAGAAGCTGAATAGACCTGAATACATACAGCGGAATAGAACCCAATAAAATAAAATGGAATACCTCCAAGCATCAATAGGATAATCCCATATTACAGGGATTTTATGTTTAGACTGTTGCACAGGTTTTTTCCAGGTTGTTCTAAATATTTCAAATTTGTAACTTAACATTTTAATTAAATGTTCAATCCATTAATCAATCAGTTAATACATTGTCATGATATCTCCTTGTAATGGAAAATAAGTATTCTTGGCATCCCGTGTAATCTGTTATGTCTCACTGTATAACCGTCTCGAGACATTCTCCTCGTCGCCCGCCAGGGTGATGTATTCGTTGTTTTGTCTCCTCTCATCCTCCCCTCCTCTTTCCTTATCTCATTCTCTCCCGGTCCACTGTATAAGAGACCTTCTTCCTCTTTCCCTCTTTGCACTTGCACTTGCATTCATTCGAGCTGTTGCACTTGTTGCATCTGTTCTGTTGGTTGTACTTTGCTTGTGCCTCGGATATCCAATCTTTTATTTTCTGTTCATTAAATTACTTATTCACTCAGGATTTCTGCCTCAGTAGCATTGCTCTTTTCCACAACAATTTGGCGTCACGAACAGGATAGCTGGAGACCCGTCAGTGAAACTCTGGGACGTCGAGGGCCGCGCACCAGGAACGGAGAAATCTCCTCGTTCCACCTCTACCTCGAACCAAGCATTCAGAGACGAGAGGATCGGCGTCTAAGAGTGGATCTGATCGGCTTCACGTCTATCCAATGAACCTGGAGAGAAAGTGCTGATTCAGAGATCGGGTGAGAAGTAATTGTTCTTTTTCCAGACATACCAGTGACCAAGGGTTTTTTTTCCCCTTTGTCGTCCACGAACGGTCCCCGTGCAGGACGAAACGCATGTGTAGTTTTCTGTATGGGTAGGCAGTGATTGTGAATCACTGCAGTGCCAGTACAGAGTGTGCGTTGGCTGGGCCTGTCCCGCTCACCAGATATCCAAGAAGGTTGGTGAGGGCTGAGCGGGTAAAACCTTTGGTGATAGGGCACCGAAGGGGTCAATTTTTCTCTACCTTTTTGCGCCTGAGTCGAAAAAGGGGGCACAGGGACTCCTGTGCAGCTACAAGTAATAAGTCTAGTCAGGGATGGGGAAGAACCAGAGCAAAGTGGCTGCTGCAGTTCCCCAGGGGGGACGAATTGTGGACGACACGAGGAAAAAATACGGTCCAGATTGTCTTGATATGTTGGATGTGTGGGTTGAAAAGTATGATTTCCCAGCGGGGGGATCACTGAGTATGGAGGAATTGAGAAACCTCCGGGATAAACTGAATATAGCCGAGGGAAAGGTTACAAAAAAGAAAAACCCAAACAGGTGGGTAATTCAAATAATCAAAGATCGTGAAAGGTGTTTTTCATTCTGGAAAACTGAAGCTGGAGTCAGGGACAGGAAACAAGTAAAGAAATGTGTAAACAGCGCTGTGCGCTGGAGCACAGGGGTGACAGAGATAACGGCAGAGGGTGAACACACTCACACACACTCCCCGGAGGAGGGAGAAAAGGAGCCGCTCACACACGAGCATTCAAATGCACCAAATCGTCTGTATCCTTCTCTTACAGGCCCGAGGGACCCTCTCCTGGACATGCCTGTCTTCCCTCCTCCCGCCTGCCCTCATCCAACGCTACCACCGTACAACCCTGCGCACTCCAGCACCGACGCCGCAGCGTCGCCACGTTCATCAGGACTGCCGTCAACCAAACGGGCCAGCCTCATCACTGCTTTCAGACAAGGGCTGCTCCCCCAGATCGCCAAAGCAGTTAACAGAAGCTGCGTGGGGATCGAAGATGCCCGGCTGACAGAGGTCCGACGTCATGCAGTGCACGCTGAGAGGCTTCTGCAGGAGGCCTCCCTCACCATGATGAAGCACCTTAGTGACACGGCGAGACGGCCCTACAGGAACAACGACAACCGACGAAGGGCGACTAGCGGGGACAGAGGCGAAAAGGGGGCGTGCCACATCTGCGGCCGAATGGGTCACTGGGCCAGAGAATGCCCTGACAAAGGAAGGCACCGCAGGCAGAACCATGCCCACCGCAGCCAAGAGAGTGATCGCGAGGGCCGGAAAAGTGGCACCCTCGTCAGCCCCAATGATGACAGCCTCATTTGAGGAAGCTGATGCATCGCTGGCTGAGATGCAGTCCCTCGCCACAGCAAGGAGAAGGCCGCTTGGCGCTCCGCCGGCGCACGCTGGGACCGCGTTACTGACATTTGGGTAGGACCAAACGGTAACCCGTGTCTGCCAAAGCATTTATTCCCACATTTCGCTAAATTGACACATGGGTTAGACCATGTGTCAAAGGGGGGGATGTTGGAGTTAATCAATCAATTTTGGTTCACTAGAGGGTTTTCAGTCGTAGCACAAAAGCATTGTGAAGCGTGTTTAATCTGCCTCTCGCAAAATGCAGGACGACCAGTCAAGATGGCAGCAATAGCAGCACACCCGGCTCCAACCAGACCGTTTGAACACGTCATGATGGACTTTTTCGAATTGACACCGTCAGCAGGGAAAAAGTATTGTCTGGTCATGGTTGATATGTGGTCGAAATGGGTCGAAGCGTTCCCCAGCGCCACACAATCAGCTAATGGCGTGGCCAAGGCCTTGCTGATAATTCCAAGATGGGGGATTCCAAACAAAATCTCCAGCGATAATGGGACACATTTCGCAAACGAGGCACTTAATCAAATTGGCAAATTGTTTGGCATTGACCTCAGAAAACATTGTGCTTATCACCCTGCCAGTGGTGGGGCGGTGGAGCGTGAAAATGGAACGCCAAAAAGTAAGTTAGCCAAATGTTGTGCCGACACCGGCCTGCCGTGGCCAAAAGCTCTTCCCATTGTCCTGATGTACGTGAGAATGAGGAGACGCGCACGCGCTAATCTCAGTCCTTTTGAAGTTTTGTTTGCAGGGTTGGCAAGCCTATCTAGACCACAGACGGTAATCAAATGAGGTTTTTACCTAAAAAACGGGACAAATTGTGTCCCGGGAGAGATTTTATTTTTTATTTTTCCCGGGACAGGTGGTGAAGAAAGAGAACAATTCTGGGAAAAAACGGGACAAGTTTTGTGTGTGTGTGTGTGTGTGTGTGTGTGTGTGTCTCTGATTGCCTAGTGTTATATCTGTTTTTATCACTTTGTGATTGCAGATTTGATGGTTCTCAAAAATAAAACAAAAGAAAGAATCTTTTGTCTCTTAACTTGTAGAGTATAATAATAAACAGATTCCACTCAATTGGGAAGTCTAGGCTAGAGAGATATCAATCTGGTAAGTGGTGGTAAGGAATGAGTTATTTTACAAAAGGGTTAGGAAAATGAACTGCTTTATGAATTCAATTGCACTTCATATGACCTGTCAACTTGGATTCAATGTAATTTTGGCCTTATTGATAAACATCATAAAAAACTAACTCAACCTGGACCATAACCTTGAGTGATTTCGTTGACAAAAAATTTACTAATCTATTTGAGTTTTAGTCGACTAAAACTATTAAGGATACAAAATGACTAAAATGTGACGAAAACCTTTTCAGTTTTAGTCGACTAAAACTACTAAGGAAACAAAATGACTAAATGTGACTAAAACGAAGAAGCATTTCGTCCGAAAGACTATGACTAAGACTAAATCTAAAATGCCTGCCAAAAACAACACTGCTCAGTAGCTTTGCTCTTTTCAGCAACACTCCTTCTCTTCCCATCTAGTCAAACCAGGTTATTGAGATAGAAGTTGAGAAGAGAGACTAAGCTATTTTTCCATCCTCAACCTGCTAGAATGCAATTATTTTAAAATCATCATCCAAAGCAAGATGGTACAAAGTTGTTGGGTATGAATGGAAAGAACACGTGCATAAATTCGGTTGTGCTCCGCTAATTATGAGAGGCCGACAAAAATGCCAACAACAATGTTTTTGTCCCGGCCCAGCTCTGGGACGGGTTGATTCAGAGAATTGTTATAACACTAATTCCTCTGTGTTCTAGGCGTAGACGTACCTTCCACTGACAGGAGGATGACGACCAATCCACACGATGCTTTTAGACTCATGGCGTCTCTATTAAAAACAGGAGGTCACCTTCACACAAGCTGGTGTCCAGTTTGAGCTCTCAATTTCCGTGGTGTCACAAGGACCAAAAATAAAAATCCCCGCCTACTTCCTCTTTGAGACGCATGCTGTGAAGAAGAAGTCATTTTGCTCGAATAAAGGATGATAACATTTAGTTGTTTCAGTCATTTTTAAGTGAGTGTGTCGGAATTTTTCATTTAAAGGAAACATAACTTGACACAAACTTAGTGTAAAAATTTTACGAAAATCATTTTAATGAATAATTACTATTTTGAATTAGACGGATAAAAAGACGTCATCATCAATGAGTGATTTTAGTGAGAAACTAGATGTTGTAGTAGGGCCAAGGATCAAAATGAGTTGGGACAAGCCGAGGAACACAAAAGCTTCTATTGTCCAGCCTCCTTCTGACCTTTCAAACAAAAACACATCAAAACAATAATATAAGACTAACAATGACAAAACACCATAGAAATCTTGACATAAATATTACAATCAGTGGGATGGACCTCTCTCTCAGACAGGTTAGTCAGAATTGTAATGTTATTTGTTTAATTTTGTTCTTGTCTTTGTTGGTTGGTTGAACACAGCAGCAAACATTTGCTTGAGCCACTGAGAGCAGGAAAATGAACAGGAAACTTTGAAAACCCAACAAGTTTCACTCCTACACAGTCTTGATTGTTCATCACAGTCGACATGCAGATGTGGTCACAGGCGACAACTTGCAGCTTCTATGCTGCAAGTGGTGTAAAATGTTTCTGCTGCCGACTGACGTGAGTTTCCTGTGTTTAACTGAAAACCATTGAAGTCTTCACACCATCAATAATTTGTTGTTGCAATGCAAGTTGACTTTGGCAATGATGCTGCTCCTCAGCGCTCTTCAGTGAGGTGGCAGAAGTCAAGAGAGGTGTCCAGAAATAGAGACACAAAACAGGGTCATTCAGTAGAACTGTGACTTAATGGCAACAAACGGCACAAAGCACTTTTAATAACGATGCACTTTATTAAAAATCTGCACATAAATAGCTACAGGCTAACGGCACATTTGCTATTAATTGAGAACTTTATTGATTTGTGTTGTTGAGCAGTGCAGCCATGTATGGTGGTTTCGCGGTGGGAGAGTTGCGGCCATTGGTGCATTGCCCCACCTGAAAGAGAAGAAAGTGTCAGACGCCGTATCATGAAGCGGGGGGGGAAATGAAGCCAAATGTAAAACGTGTGTACGTAGGGAAATACAGTGCAATAGCAACGAGTGGGGCAAGTGCAGAAGCACAATGGAAAATGTGTGTCGGTTTGTGTTGCCTTCAGGAGTGAACAGCCTTTTTATGTTGTTCAAAAATTGGAGAAAACAAATTGGCTAATTTGAATCCAACAGTGTAACAGTATCTAACAAGGCACACAAGAACCAGAAGGCAGAGGCACTTCTGAGGTAAACATTACAGAAGACAAAAAGCAACAAAAAAATAAACAAAGAAAGCATGTAAAGGCATGTACATCTCTCAGTCTGTGAGGTCAGAGGTTATTGAAGATTCAAAAGTCCTTATATGCATTGAGTAGAGCTACTGCATTTTTCCTTTTCATCAGTTATAAAGAGCCGAGGTGATTGACTGTGAGGTCCTTCTTCAAGACAGAAAAAAGGGCTTTATCTTTCTCCATTTGGAGCTGTGAATGAAATATTTAACTGACAGTAGTAGGTTGTTAAATCACATATATTGTCCTTCAAACTGAAGGGGGTTCGTTGGTTGTGATGTGACACATCCAGATTCGGTTGCAGTTGTTGTTGTGGAGGAGGATGCATTTTGTCTTCGCCGGGTTCAGTTTGATTGTCCAGAGGTTTTCCCAGTTTTCCATTACAATTATTTTATGCTGCAAGTCATAGATTTTTGGAGCTGGACCAGTGGCAGAGAACCAATGACTGAGGAGGAAGAGGAGGAAACTGCATGTGGGGGGAACTCATGCTTTGGGGGGTGAAGGGTGTTGAGATGGATGAGGAGTGGTCTGGACTGGGTGGGTTGTGGAAGTTTGAGACAAAAGTCTATTATTCCATACATGAGTCTGTTTTACTGCACATTAAACTGATGCATTTTAAATTATTGTATTTTACTTTGTGCTTTTTTATTATTATTTATTTTTATTTTGTACCCAAGGAGTTGCACACTCACAACAAAGGCTTCCAATTCAATTGTGCATACTCTGTCAAAATCTTTTTAAATGTCAAAGAATACTGCCGAGGTTATTTTGTTTTTTTGTTGATATTTCTGTTTAAGTCTTCTGATAAACACAGAATGTTGACGGTGGTGGCTCAGCCTCCCTTGAAACCAGTTTGGTGGATTGCAGTTAGGTCTATTGATTCAAAGTGTGGTTCCTGAGACATGAGGTCAACATGCATTCCAACAGTTTTCTAATGTGACTGTGAGGGCTTCTGGGGCGCTAACTGGTGACGTTTTGGGGGGTCTCTTCCTGGTTTGTAGATCATTGTGACAAGTGCACTTGTCCAAGGTGTTGAAGGTAATGGATTGGTGCCTTTTTATTAAAACTGCATCGAGCTCGAGTGTGTCCTCTTATGGTTACTTTGTATTTCATTGTCTTCTAGTGCAATTGACTGTGTCGGTGGTGAGAGGCTGAGTGAGGTGGTGCGTTGCATTGGTCTGTGATGTCTATTGTGATATTTTCAAGGTGGTCGAGGAACAGCGTGGCGTTTTCCTTGTTGTCAGTGATGACTCGCCTGGCACGTTCTTCACGGGATCCCCAATTCGCTGCGAGGACAAGAGGGGAAACGGCTTCGTTCTCTTCCTCTGAAGGGAGCCATGATGGGGCAGTTTAACCGATCGTGTCTCCCATCTATTGGACAACAAGAGAAACAGCATCTCGCCGTCTCTGTCCGTGGTGCTGAACCGAAAGTCGAGCCATATGTGGATAACTCATGATAAATATTCTCTATGAGACCTTTTCAAGAGCTTTTAAACATTAAATGTGGCTACTTTCCGACTGTTATATATCTGTATGGCAACACAGACTTTTTTTTTTTTTTTTTTGCAATTTCACAGCAGCTCTTACTGTCACTATCGTTCTATGTCGTTCTATACAAACAATTATCGCAGGCAAGTTGGTACAGTAAATAATATTGAAGCTGATAGATTTACAACAAGCCATAAACCTGGAAGACAAGTCACTGATTATTATTATCATTATTATTATCATTATTATTATTATTGTTATTACTATATTAGTATTATTATTATGTATCATTTTTTTTAAAAAGAAAGAACATTTATTTGAAAAATACACACTCAATTTAAAAACACATTGAAAAAAAAGTACAAAGGAGACCTTCATAAAACTGTTAAATGCTCCATATTGACGTCTGTCAGCATTCATTAGCTCGCTGGGTGTGTGAGATGGGTACAAAGACAAAACACTAACTCAATTTAACTCAATTTTACTCATGTTAGAACTGAACATGCACTAAATGAAATACTCAAGATGTACAGTGCAGACAGGAATATACCAACTAATGTTGCTGTTGTGATGTTATTTTCTGACTGTGCTGTACAGTGCAGAATCCTCATCTCCCTCGGCTCTCCCTGATCTGAGGATGAAAAAATAGATAAATATAAGTATTAGAAATGTTTCACGATATTAAACAATTTCAAAGGTAGCAGAAAACCTTTGTATAGTCAAATGAAACAAGCATGGACTCACAGTGGGGAGGAGCTCTTCACTCTGACAACAGAGTACTCAACACTGTCGTTCTCCTGGTCCAGGTCCTGGTTCTGCCTGGAAAGCTCTGGCTGAGTCAGCCTGATGTTGGAGTAGAGAGAATCTTCCTGGGTCTTGATGAAAGTAACGCTGGTGTAGCAAAGGTCATCCTGCTCCTTGTCACACACTGAAATCATTTTGACCTGAAGGGAAACACAACAGCAAGTGCCATTGTTGACTTTGGCTTGAAGATGGATGAGTAGTAGCCCTGAGGAATTCCTGGGCAACAACTCAAACTGTTGTAATGATGAAACAGGAACTTGACATCAAACCTGTGTGCGGCTGACGGCTTGATCCACGCTGTGTTTTGAAAACAATTTTCTTCTGAAGACAAATTTAAGAGAAGAAGAAGATTTAAGTTGTACCACAATTCATCCACCACTAGATGTTGTGGTTTTGCTGCGTCCTCCCCACCAGCCCTCCCACTTTACATGTCTGGAGGTTGAGAGGTCTGAACAAAGCAACATTGGTGTTTAAAAGTGAAACTTTTTCTGAGATGGCTCCTTTAAAGTAAGTACGATTTCTGAGTGTGGACTGAGTATAATGGAGATGCTCACCTGACCAATAAAAAGACTGCAATAAAAACAAGAAGCAGAAATACAGCAACAAGTGGGCCAATGATGACTGAGGTCTTGAAACCTGTTGAAAGAAAATAGGTTTAAAAAGGTTAAAAAGAAAAAAGAATGATGCGACCGCCAACTGAAGATCGTGAACTCATTTTCTCCAAAAATGTGAAATTTGAAGCAGGATGTATGAACCTCCATGTATACAGACCAGTGAGGATAACTTGCTGTACCTGCCACAGCCACCAGGTGTGAAGTGGAGTTCACAAGTCCTATGGCGTTCTGGGCTACACAGTAATAATAACCACTGTGTTCAGCTCTGAGGTCTCTTATGGTCAAGCTCTGTCCTGATGCTAGCGGTGAGACTTCATCCTCCTTGTACCAGGTGTAGTTAGCTTCAGGGTTAGCATCGCTGCTACAGGTCAGAGTCAATGAGTTGCCCTTCAACAAAACAGCAGAGGGAGCCACTGACACAGAGGGAGGCCTTGGAGCGTCTGGAGGAGAACATCAACACACATTACGGTGATACACCTGAAGACAGTTCAACCAGTTTGAAGGTGCTAAAAGACGTGTTGATATGTGAGCAGACTGCAGATGTCACATTGGCTTTGGCCAATCAATTGTGCTGAGATTAGAGATGCAGAGAGAAGCAGAGAGAACACCAAAGAATGTAAAAGAAGAGGTGAGAACAAACAAGGAAGCGACAGCAACACTTTGGGTGCAGTTTCATGCAAATGTGTGACATTTTCACTCACATGTAACATTAACAAGGGTGGAGTTGGTTCGTTTGGAGCCCAGCTGGTTCTCAGCTCTACAGTAATATGATCCAGAGTCAGAGGGCTCGATGGAGGTGAAGACAAGTTGCTTTGTTCCTTTACGAAGATTATGGCCTCTGTAATCTTCTCTATACCAGGTGTAGTTAGCTTCAGGGTTAGCGTCACTGCTGCAGGTCAGAGTCAGTGAGCTGCCCTCCTCCAGAACAGCAGAGGGAGCCACTGACACAGAGGGAGTCCTCGGAGCGTCTGGAGAAGGTGTGAAAGGAGTTTAGATGTGAGTGAATGCACCAGGTGTCCTCCTACCAGGGAAAGTTTCCTGCCTGCTGTCACACTTTTGCTACTGTAGAGGGTTCAGTTGGGCTCCTCTTGATTGTGCAAAATGCTTCGAAGCGCCTTTGGCTGTGATTTAGCGCTTTACAAATAAAATTATGAAATGAAGATGAAAATTGACATCCAATTAACTTTGTTTGATTGGTTGATTGATGTTTTTTTTTTCAACAGTTAAAATAATGAAGCGTTTCTAATCATCTATTGATCATCTTTCCATTAGGTGCTAACCACTACTATATTAGTACCTGCTCTACTCGGGTTCCGAGCAAGGCAAGCAGGCTTACTCAGTGGAGGGTCCTGATTGAGAGAAGGTTTCATGGAACGTTACAAACATCGAGGGACTTTCAGCAGCTCTCGCTATGATGACTACACCCACGCAGAAGTGTTACTCAGTTGTACTGGAAACTCACCAGTAACCAGTCAGGTCGAGCCAAACTGACTCAAACTTACACGAGTGTAAATGCGCTCCTAGAAACTCACACACTGGAGGAGAGCGATGGTCCTCGTGTCCTGCCAAAGAACAAGAAACAGCCTCTCCAGGGGAAATCCAGCCTTTATAAAAACATGTTTGTGCTCCTTCAAATCGGCTGTCATTCTTGAACCAGATGAATGTGGGACGACTTGCTGGAGTGCAGTCACTGTGACACATGAGCTCAACCTCCACACCAAACTGCCCTGTTGTTGCTGTGATCACCTCAATCTGCAGAGCTGAAGATGAAGACGGAAAATATTAGCATTGCATTGCTGACGACAAGGAAAAAAAAGATTGTAAGTCACAAGTCCAATTGGGGATTAAAAGTGGAGGCTCAATGTTTTTATTGGTACCTGTGACGGTCAGAGTGGTTCCAGGTAAATCACTGCCCCATATTAACAAATAATTTGAGAATTTAAAGCGGTACTCTGCAGAGTCACTCTTTGTCAGGTCATCGATTCTTAGTCTGGAGCGTCCTTGTTCTGTTTCTTGGACCTGAACACGATCCTGAAAACCAGCAGCAGAAGAACTAGTCCACTGCTGTCCACCTCTGAACCAGAATGTAGATGTGACACTGTAATAACTGCTGTAAGAGCAATAAATGTTGACTGATGATCCTTCAGTGGCGCAGATGTTTCTGACATCATATGTCACTTTGTTGCAGCTTTCAGGACCAGCAACACCTGGAATACAAACCAGTGATTGGATAATTTTTAAACTTCTGCTTCAGACTCGGCACAGCCTGAAATCCATGTTAAAGTGTTTTAAACCTGTGGACTGTGTTGTGTTTGTCACTGTTGCAAACTCACACAGTGGCAGAGAGACAAACTTCTCTTGTCCCTCAACGGCACAGTAAAAACTGCCGACATAATTGTAGTAGCCTGACAAGGTGGAAGATGTTAGGAGAGGAATTTTCTTTCCATTATTGTACCAGATGTAGTAATTAGGTCCAGATGGGCGACAACGGCTGGCACATTCAAGTGTCCAATAGAGAGATGAGGACTTCTTCAACTGGAGATCTGGGCATGTGAAACAGGAGCAGAAACATCATGTCAGTCAGAATGAGCTGAATCCTTCCAATAAGCAGAAGAAAGGCAGCGTCACCTGTGACTGATAAAATGACTCCAGGTGAACCAGTCCATTGCACATCTGGTGGATTTTTTTGTGACTCTGCACTTGTACTCAGCTGAGTCGCTCTCTCTCAGGTCACTGATTTCCAGAAGACATCCAGTCTGATTATAAGTGTATTTTACTCGACCTGAGTATTGCAGATCTGCTTTCAAATCACCAGATCCAGATCCAACAACCCAGATCACATTCTGTCCTTGTAGTCTTGAGGAATTATATCTGCAAAATAAGAGCACTCTGGAGCCTTTGACAGCACAGGCATAAGTCGGGGAGTAAGTCACTCTGAAGTCATTCCCAGCATGCATCACTGCAACAGAAAGCAAATCAGAAAATACAGTCAGATTCAACACAAGATCAGCAAACAAACCTGCTCAGACAGGAAGTGGTTCAGTGTGTTGAAGTAGCGATGTGGTCAAGACCGCCTCAACTGAGACTGAAACAGAGCAAGTCAAGACTAGGACCAAATCGAGACGAGGACGCAGTCAAGACCAGGACTAATTCAAGACCATGACTAAATCAGAGGATTTCAGAAAATACATATTAGAGATGATTTCAGTGAAAAAAGATAAACAAATCAATGCATCTGCACATGGCAGAGTAGAGCAGCGGACATAAAGGCCAGAATAGTGTTGTAATTGGATATTTAATATCATTTATCATTGGATATTGTGCTATTATTTTTGTAACATTACATTTATATGTTGGAATTATTACATTGAGTTGAATGTATAAATGTATTGAATGTTGCTATATGTAGTGCTTTGGTGTATATTTGATGATCATGATCAGTGCCATTAAGTCTCGTAAACAGTGACCTGGGGGGACAGAGAGCGGTCAGCTGAAGGAACTGCCTTTGCGACCCTCATAAAGTTTGCAACCCATACAATCACAGGGATGGGAACTTGTGACCTGAGCTCGTCTTGCCACAAAATGGTTTCAACAGGTCACACCGGAAGGAAGGATGGACCATTTGGCTCATGGCCAAATAAGGACATGCTTCCTGACTCACAAACAATGACAGTGACGCCCTGCAATCGAAGGGTGAAGAATGGACAGCCAATCAGAGGACCACACTTGAGAAGACATTCAGATCAGGAGTCAGATTGTTTGTCTTTGCATTTAAGGACTTTCTTTGGAGAAAGGAGTCAGTCTGACTCCGGCGACGGCCAGGACTCGACTCCAGAGATCTCTGTAACAAATGTCTTGTTCTTCTGTTTACTAAGACTTGTTCACATTCTACTTGTCTCTTTTCCTCATTAAACGAACACGCGGTTTTGGTAGCATGATATTAGGTAAAGAAACCAAACCAACAATAGGAAAAGCAAGAACAGCTTTCAACATGTTGAACACTATCTGGAAAACAAAACACATCTCACTCAATACCAAGCTGAAGATTCTCAACTTCAAAGTTGAGCTCCTATTGTTACATGGATCAGAAAACCGGAGAACCAGCAATGACATCATCAACAAAGTGCAAACCATCAGCAACTGCTGTGTAAAACACACCCTCAGGATCCTCTGGCCAAATAAAATCAACAAATTTGACCTATGGGACCACACCAAACAAGAAACCATGAAGATCCAGCTGAGGAGGAGGAAATGGAACTGGCTTGGAAACACACTCAGAAGAAAAAAGGAAGCAATAACCAAACAGGCTCAAACATGGAACCCACTGGGCAAAAGAGGCCCAAAAACACCTGGAGAAGGAGCACAGAGCAAGAAATGAAGAAAAAGGGACTGACGTGGACTCAGCTAGATAAGATGGCTTGAAGCAGACGAGGGTGGAAAAATTTCATCAATGGCCTATGTTTCAAAAGGAATACAAAGGCCTAAGTAAGTACACACAGCAGACAAAAGTGGATACTAAACTTCTGATATTTAGTATAGGATGTTTGTAATACATTATGCTTGAAATAGAAGATACCTCAGGAAGTAGAACTATGTGTTTCCTAAATTTAATTATTTAAAAACTGTATTAATAAAGGCTTCTTCTTCTTCTTCTTCTTCTTCTTCAGTAACAATTAACAATGCATTTTGAATAATATTTTTTTGTTCTTTGTTTTCTTCATAATGCTGTTGTTATTTCTTTGGTTTTAAGCAAGCCCTTTATTTTCAGTTATCTTGGTTGGTGTCATGCATGACGTTGAGCCGTTTCCGATCCGAGATCGAAAACTAGAAATGTGATTTGAAGAAGCTGAATAGACCTGAATACATACAGCGGAATAGAACCCAATAAAATAAAATGGAATACCTCCAAGCATCAATAGGATAATCCCATATTACAGGGATTTTATGTTTAGACTGTTGCACAGGTTTTTTCCAGGTTGTTCTAAATATTTCAAATTTGTAACTTAACATTTTAATTAAATGTTCAATCCATTAATCAATCAGTTAATACATTGTCATGATATCTCCTTGTAATGGAAAATAAGTATTCTTGGCATCCCGTGTAATCTGTTATGTCTCACTGTATAACCGTCTCGAGACATTCTCCTCGTCGCCCGCCAGGGTGATGTATTCGTTGTTTTGTCTCCTCTCATCCTCCCCTCCTCTTTCCTTATCTCATTCTCTCCCGGTCCACTGTATAAGAGACCTTCTTCCTCTTTCCCTCTTTGCACTTGCACTTGCATTCATTCGAGCTGTTGCACTTGTTGCATCTGTTCTGTTGGTTGTACTTTGCTTGTGCCTCGGATATCCAATCTTTTATTTTCTGTTCATTAAATTACTTATTCACTCAGGATTTCTGCCTCAGTAGCATTGCTCTTTTCCACAACAATTTGGCGTCACGAACAGGATAGCTGGAGACCCGTCAGTGAAACTCTGGGACGTCGAGGGCCGCGCACCAGGAACGGAGAAATCTCCTCGTTCCACCTCTACCTCGAACCAAGCATTCAGAGACGAGAGGATCGGCGTCTAAGAGTGGATCTGATCGGCTTCACGTCTATCCAATGAACCTGGAGAGAAAGTGCTGATTCAGAGATCGGGTGAGAAGTAATTGTTCTTTTTCCAGACATACCAGTGACCAAGGGTTTTTTTTCCCCTTTGTCGTCCACGAACGGTCCCCGTGCAGGACGAAACGCATGTGTAGTTTTCTGTATGGGTAGGCAGTGATTGTGAATCACTGCAGTGCCAGTACAGAGTGTGCGTTGGCTGGGCCTGTCCCGCTCACCAGATATCCAAGAAGGTTGGTGAGGGCTGAGCGGGTAAAACCTTTGGTGATAGGGCACCGAAGGGGTCAATTTTTCTCTACCTTTTTGCGCCTGAGTCGAAAAAGGGGGCACAGGGACTCCTGTGCAGCTACAAGTAATAAGTCTAGTCAGGGATGGGGAAGAACCAGAGCAAAGTGGCTGCTGCAGTTCCCCAGGGGGGACGAATTGTGGACGACACGAGGAAAAAATACGGTCCAGATTGTCTTGATATGTTGGATGTGTGGGTTGAAAAGTATGATTTCCCAGCGGGGGGATCACTGAGTATGGAGGAATTGAGAAACCTCCGGGATAAACTGAATATAGCCGAGGGAAAGGTTACAAAAAAGAAAAACCCAAACAGGTGGGTAATTCAAATAATCAAAGATCGTGAAAGGTGTTTTTCATTCTGGAAAACTGAAGCTGGAGTCAGGGACAGGAAACAAGTAAAGAAATGTGTAAACAGCGCTGTGCGCTGGAGCACAGGGGTGACAGAGATAACGGCAGAGGGTGAACACACTCACACACACTCCCCGGAGGAGGGAGAAAAGGAGCCGCTCACACACGAGCATTCAAATGCACCAAATCGTCTGTATCCTTCTCTTACAGGCCCGAGGGACCCTCTCCTGGACATGCCTGTCTTCCCTCCTCCCGCCTGCCCTCATCCAACGCTACCACCGTACAACCCTGCGCACTCCAGCACCGACGCCGCAGCGTCGCCACGTTCATCAGGACTGCCGTCAACCAAACGGGCCAGCCTCATCACTGCTTTCAGACAAGGGCTGCTCCCCCAGATCGCCAAAGCAGTTAACAGAAGCTGCGTGGGGATCGAAGATGCCCGGCTGACAGAGGTCCGACGTCATGCAGTGCACGCTGAGAGGCTTCTGCAGGAGGCCTCCCTCACCATGATGAAGCACCTTAGTGACACGGCGAGACGGCCCTACAGGAACAACGACAACCGACGAAGGGCGACTAGCGGGGACAGAGGCGAAAAGGGGGCGTGCCACATCTGCGGCCGAATGGGTCACTGGGCCAGAGAATGCCCTGACAAAGGAAGGCACCGCAGGCAGAACCATGCCCACCGCAGCCAAGAGAGTGATCGCGAGGGCCGGAAAAGTGGCACCCTCGTCAGCCCCAATGATGACAGCCTCATTTGAGGAAGCTGATGCATCGCTGGCTGAGATGCAGTCCCTCGCCACAGCAAGGAGAAGGCCGCTTGGCGCTCCGCCGGCGCACGCTGGGACCGCGTTACTGACATTTGGGTAGGACCAAACGGTAACCCGTGTCTGCCAAAGCATTTATTCCCACATTTCGCTAAATTGACACATGGGTTAGACCATGTGTCAAAGGGGGGGATGTTGGAGTTAATCAATCAATTTTGGTTCACTAGAGGGTTTTCAGTCGTAGCACAAAAGCATTGTGAAGCGTGTTTAATCTGCCTCTCGCAAAATGCAGGACGACCAGTCAAGATGGCAGCAATAGCAGCACACCCGGCTCCAACCAGACCGTTTGAACACGTCATGATGGACTTTTTCGAATTGACACCGTCAGCAGGGAAAAAGTATTGTCTGGTCATGGTTGATATGTGGTCGAAATGGGTCGAAGCGTTCCCCAGCGCCACACAATCAGCTAATGGCGTGGCCAAGGCCTTGCTGATAATTCCAAGATGGGGGATTCCAAACAAAATCTCCAGCGATAATGGGACACATTTCGCAAACGAGGCACTTAATCAAATTGGCAAATTGTTTGGCATTGACCTCAGAAAACATTGTGCTTATCACCCTGCCAGTGGTGGGGCGGTGGAGCGTGAAAATGGAACGCCAAAAAGTAAGTTAGCCAAATGTTGTGCCGACACCGGCCTGCCGTGGCCAAAAGCTCTTCCCATTGTCCTGATGTACGTGAGAATGAGGAGACGCGCACGCGCTAATCTCAGTCCTTTTGAAGTTTTGTTTGCAGGGTTGGCAAGCCTATCTAGACCACAGACGGTAATCAAATGAGGTTTTTACCTAAAAAACGGGACAAATTGTGTCCCGGGAGAGATTTTATTTTTTATTTTTCCCGGGACAGGTGGTGAAGAAAGAGAACAATTCTGGGAAAAAACGGGACAAGTTTTGTGTGTGTGTGTGTGTGTGTGTGTGTGTGTGTCTCTGATTGCCTAGTGTTATATCTGTTTTTATCACTTTGTGATTGCAGATTTGATGGTTCTCAAAAATAAAACAAAAGAAAGAATCTTTTGTCTCTTAACTTGTAGAGTATAATAATAAACAGATTCCACTCAATTGGGAAGTCTAGGCTAGAGAGATATCAATCTGGTAAGTGGTGGTAAGGAATGAGTTATTTTACAAAAGGGTTAGGAAAATGAACTGCTTTATGAATTCAATTGCACTTCATATGACCTGTCAACTTGGATTCAATGTAATTTTGGCCTTATTGATAAACATCATAAAAAACTAACTCAACCTGGACCATAACCTTGAGTGATTTCGTTGACAAAAAATTTACTAATCTATTTGAGTTTTAGTCGACTAAAACTATTAAGGATACAAAATGACTAAAATGTGACGAAAACCTTTTCAGTTTTAGTCGACTAAAACTACTAAGGAAACAAAATGACTAAATGTGACTAAAACGAAGAAGCATTTCGTCCGAAAGACTATGACTAAGACTAAATCTAAAATGCCTGCCAAAAACAACACTGCTCAGTAGCTTTGCTCTTTTCAGCAACACTCCTTCTCTTCCCATCTAGTCAAACCAGGTTATTGAGATAGAAGTTGAGAAGAGAGACTAAGCTATTTTTCCATCCTCAACCTGCTAGAATGCAATTATTTTAAAATCATCATCCAAAGCAAGATGGTACAAAGTTGTTGGGTATGAATGGAAAGAACACGTGCATAAATTCGGTTGTGCTCCGCTAATTATGAGAGGCCGACAAAAATGCCAACAACAATGTTTTTGTCCCGGCCCAGCTCTGGGACGGGTTGATTCAGAGAATTGTTATAACACTAATTCCTCTGTGTTCTAGGCGTAGACGTACCTTCCACTGACAGGAGGATGACGACCAATCCACACGATGCTTTTAGACTCATGGCGTCTCTATTAAAAACAGGAGGTCACCTTCACACAAGCTGGTGTCCAGTTTGAGCTCTCAATTTCCGTGGTGTCACAAGGACCAAAAATAAAAATCCCCGCCTACTTCCTCTTTGAGACGCATGCTGTGAAGAAGAAGTCATTTTGCTCGAATAAAGGATGATAACATTTAGTTGTTTCAGTCATTTTTAAGTGAGTGTGTCGGAATTTTTCATTTAAAGGAAACATAACTTGACACAAACTTAGTGTAAAAATTTTACGAAAATCATTTTAATGAATAATTACTATTTTGAATTAGACGGATAAAAAGACGTCATCATCAATGAGTGATTTTAGTGAGAAACTAGATGTTGTAGTAGGGCCAAGGATCAAAATGAGTTGGGACAAGCCGAGGAACACAAAAGCTTCTATTGTCCAGCCTCCTTCTGACCTTTCAAACAAAAACACATCAAAACAATAATATAAGACTAACAATGACAAAACACCATAGAAATCTTGACATAAATATTACAATCAGTGGGATGGACCTCTCTCTCAGACAGGTTAGTCAGAATTGTAATGTTATTTGTTTAATTTTGTTCTTGTCTTTGTTGGTTGGTTGAACACAGCAGCAAACATTTGCTTGAGCCACTGAGAGCAGGAAAATGAACAGGAAACTTTGAAAACCCAACAAGTTTCACTCCTACACAGTCTTGATTGTTCATCACAGTCGACATGCAGATGTGGTCACAGGCGACAACTTGCAGCTTCTATGCTGCAAGTGGTGTAAAATGTTTCTGCTGCCGACTGACGTGAGTTTCCTGTGTTTAACTGAAAACCATTGAAGTCTTCACACCATCAATAATTTGTTGTTGCAATGCAAGTTGACTTTGGCAATGATGCTGCTCCTCAGCGCTCTTCAGTGAGGTGGCAGAAGTCAAGAGAGGTGTCCAGAAATAGAGACACAAAACAGGGTCATTCAGTAGAACTGTGACTTAATGGCAACAAACGGCACAAAGCACTTTTAATAACGATGCACTTTATTAAAAATCTGCACATAAATAGCTACAGGCTAACGGCACATTTGCTATTAATTGAGAACTTTATTGATTTGTGTTGTTGAGCAGTGCAGCCATGTATGGTGGTTTCGCGGTGGGAGAGTTGCGGCCATTGGTGCATTGCCCCACCTGAAAGAGAAGAAAGTGTCAGACGCCGTATCATGAAGCGGGGGGGGAAATGAAGCCAAATGTAAAACGTGTGTACGTAGGGAAATACAGTGCAATAGCAACGAGTGGGGCAAGTGCAGAAGCACAATGGAAAATGTGTGTCGGTTTGTGTTGCCTTCAGGAGTGAACAGCCTTTTTATGTTGTTCAAAAATTGGAGAAAACAAATTGGCTAATTTGAATCCAACAGTGTAACAGTATCTAACAAGGCACACAAGAACCAGAAGGCAGAGGCACTTCTGAGGTAAACATTACAGAAGACAAAAAGCAACAAAAAAATAAACAAAGAAAGCATGTAAAGGCATGTACATCTCTCAGTCTGTGAGGTCAGAGGTTATTGAAGATTCAAAAGTCCTTATATGCATTGAGTAGAGCTACTGCATTTTTCCTTTTCATCAGTTATAAAGAGCCGAGGTGATTGACTGTGAGGTCCTTCTTCAAGACAGAAAAAAGGGCTTTATCTTTCTCCATTTGGAGCTGTGAATGAAATATTTAACTGACAGTAGTAGGTTGTTAAATCACATATATTGTCCTTCAAACTGAAGGGGGTTCGTTGGTTGTGATGTGACACATCCAGATTCGGTTGCAGTTGTTGTTGTGGAGGAGGATGCATTTTGTCTTCGCCGGGTTCAGTTTGATTGTCCAGAGGTTTTCCCAGTTTTCCATTACAATTATTTTATGCTGCAAGTCATAGATTTTTGGAGCTGGACCAGTGGCAGAGAACCAATGACTGAGGAGGAAGAGGAGGAAACTGCATGTGGGGGGAACTCATGCTTTGGGGGGTGAAGGGTGTTGAGATGGATGAGGAGTGGTCTGGACTGGGTGGGTTGTGGAAGTTTGAGACAAAAGTCTATTATTCCATACATGAGTCTGTTTTACTGCACATTAAACTGATGCATTTTAAATTATTGTATTTTACTTTGTGCTTTTTTATTATTATTTATTTTTATTTTGTACCCAAGGAGTTGCACACTCACAACAAAGGCTTCCAATTCAATTGTGCATACTCTGTCAAAATCTTTTTAAATGTCAAAGAATACTGCCGAGGTTATTTTGTTTTTTTGTTGATATTTCTGTTTAAGTCTTCTGATAAACACAGAATGTTGACGGTGGTGGCTCAGCCTCCCTTGAAACCAGTTTGGTGGATTGCAGTTAGGTCTATTGATTCAAAGTGTGGTTCCTGAGACATGAGGTCAACATGCATTCCAACAGTTTTCTAATGTGACTGTGAGGGCTTCTGGGGCGCTAACTGGTGACGTTTTGGGGGGTCTCTTCCTGGTTTGTAGATCATTGTGACAAGTGCACTTGTCCAAGGTGTTGAAGGTAATGGATTGGTGCCTTTTTATTAAAACTGCATCGAGCTCGAGTGTGTCCTCTTATGGTTACTTTGTATTTCATTGTCTTCTAGTGCAATTGACTGTGTCGGTGGTGAGAGGCTGAGTGAGGTGGTGCGTTGCATTGGTCTGTGATGTCTATTGTGATATTTTCAAGGTGGTCGAGGAACAGCGTGGCGTTTTCCTTGTTGTCAGTGATGACTCGCCTGGCACGTTCTTCACGGGATCCCCAATTCGCTGCGAGGACAAGAGGGGAAACGGCTTCGTTCTCTTCCTCTGAAGGGAGCCATGATGGGGCAGTTTAACCGATCGTGTCTCCCATCTATTGGACAACAAGAGAAACAGCATCTCGCCGTCTCTGTCCGTGGTGCTGAACCGAAAGTCGAGCCATATGTGGATAACTCATGATAAATATTCTCTATGAGACCTTTTCAAGAGCTTTTAAACATTAAATGTGGCTACTTTCCGACTGTTATATATCTGTATGGCAACACAGACTTTTTTTTTTTTTTTTTTGCAATTTCACAGCAGCTCTTACTGTCACTATCGTTCTATGTCGTTCTATACAAACAATTATCGCAGGCAAGTTGGTACAGTAAATAATATTGAAGCTGATAGATTTACAACAAGCCATAAACCTGGAAGACAAGTCACTGATTATTATTATCATTATTATTATCATTATTATTATTATTGTTATTACTATATTAGTATTATTATTATGTATCATTTTTTTTAAAAAGAAAGAACATTTATTTGAAAAATACACACTCAATTTAAAAACACATTGAAAAAAAAGTACAAAGGAGACCTTCATAAAACTGTTAAATGCTCCATATTGACGTCTGTCAGCATTCATTAGCTCGCTGGGTGTGTGAGATGGGTACAAAGACAAAACACTAACTCAATTTAACTCAATTTTACTCATGTTAGAACTGAACATGCACTAAATGAAATACTCAAGATGTACAGTGCAGACAGGAATATACCAACTAATGTTGCTGTTGTGATGTTATTTTCTGACTGTGCTGTACAGTGCAGAATCCTCATCTCCCTCGGCTCTCCCTGATCTGAGGATGAAAAAATAGATAAATATAAGTATTAGAAATGTTTCACGATATTAAACAATTTCAAAGGTAGCAGAAAACCTTTGTATAGTCAAATGAAACAAGCATGGACTCACAGTGGGGAGGAGCTCTTCACTCTGACAACAGAGTACTCAACACTGTCGTTCTCCTGGTCCAGGTCCTGGTTCTGCCTGGAAAGCTCTGGCTGAGTCAGCCTGATGTTGGAGTAGAGAGAATCTTCCTGGGTCTTGATGAAAGTAACGCTGGTGTAGCAAAGGTCATCCTGCTCCTTGTCACACACTGAAATCATTTTGACCTGAAGGGAAACACAACAGCAAGTGCCATTGTTGACTTTGGCTTGAAGATGGATGAGTAGTAGCCCTGAGGAATTCCTGGGCAACAACTCAAACTGTTGTAATGATGAAACAGGAACTTGACATCAAACCTGTGTGCGGCTGACGGCTTGATCCACGCTGTGTTTTGAAAACAATTTTCTTCTGAAGACAAATTTAAGAGAAGAAGAAGATTTAAGTTGTACCACAATTCATCCACCACTAGATGTTGTGGTTTTGCTGCGTCCTCCCCACCAGCCCTCCCACTTTACATGTCTGGAGGTTGAGAGGTCTGAACAAAGCAACATTGGTGTTTAAAAGTGAAACTTTTTCTGAGATGGCTCCTTTAAAGTAAGTACGATTTCTGAGTGTGGACTGAGTATAATGGAGATGCTCACCTGACCAATAAAAAGACTGCAATAAAAACAAGAAGCAGAAATACAGCAACAAGTGGGCCAATGATGACTGAGGTCTTGAAACCTGTTGAAAGAAAATAGGTTTAAAAAGGTTAAAAAGAAAAAAGAATGATGCGACCGCCAACTGAAGATCGTGAACTCATTTTCTCCAAAAATGTGAAATTTGAAGCAGGATGTATGAACCTCCATGTATACAGACCAGTGAGGATAACTTGCTGTACCTGCCACAGCCACCAGGTGTGAAGTGGAGTTCACAAGTCCTATGGCGTTCTGGGCTACACAGTAATAATAACCACTGTGTTCAGCTCTGAGGTCTCTTATGGTCAAGCTCTGTCCTGATGCTAGCGGTGAGACTTCATCCTCCTTGTACCAGGTGTAGTTAGCTTCAGGGTTAGCATCGCTGCTACAGGTCAGAGTCAATGAGTTGCCCTTCAACAAAACAGCAGAGGGAGCCACTGACACAGAGGGAGGCCTTGGAGCGTCTGGAGGAGAACATCAACACACATTACGGTGATACACCTGAAGACAGTTCAACCAGTTTGAAGGTGCTAAAAGACGTGTTGATATGTGAGCAGACTGCAGATGTCACATTGGCTTTGGCCAATCAATTGTGCTGAGATTAGAGATGCAGAGAGAAGCAGAGAGAACACCAAAGAATGTAAAAGAAGAGGTGAGAACAAACAAGGAAGCGACAGCAACACTTTGGGTGCAGTTTCATGCAAATGTGTGACATTTTCACTCACATGTAACATTAACAAGGGTGGAGTTGGTTCGTTTGGAGCCCAGCTGGTTCTCAGCTCTACAGTAATATGATCCAGAGTCAGAGGGCTCGATGGAGGTGAAGACAAGTTGCTTTGTTCCTTTACGAAGATTATGGCCTCTGTAATCTTCTCTATACCAGGTGTAGTTAGCTTCAGGGTTAGCGTCACTGCTGCAGGTCAGAGTCAGTGAGCTGCCCTCCTCCAGAACAGCAGAGGGAGCCACTGACACAGAGGGAGTCCTCGGAGCGTCTGGAGAAGGTGTGAAAGGAGTTTAGATGTGAGTGAATGCACCAGGTGTCCTCCTACCAGGGAAAGTTTCCTGCCTGCTGTCACACTTTTGCTACTGTAGAGGGTTCAGTTGGGCTCCTCTTGATTGTGCAAAATGCTTCGAAGCGCCTTTGGCTGTGATTTAGCGCTTTACAAATAAAATTATGAAATGAAGATGAAAATTGACATCCAATTAACTTTGTTTGATTGGTTGATTGATGTTTTTTTTTTCAACAGTTAAAATAATGAAGCGTTTCTAATCATCTATTGATCATCTTTCCATTAGGTGCTAACCACTACTATATTAGTACCTGCTCTACTCGGGTTCCGAGCAAGGCAAGCAGGCTTACTCAGTGGAGGGTCCTGATTGAGAGAAGGTTTCATGGAACGTTACAAACATCGAGGGACTTTCAGCAGCTCTCGCTATGATGACTACACCCACGCAGAAGTGTTACTCAGTTGTACTGGAAACTCACCAGTAACCAGTCAGGTCGAGCCAAACTGACTCAAACTTACACGAGTGTAAATGCGCTCCTAGAAACTCACACACTGGAGGAGAGCGATGGTCCTCGTGTCCTGCCAAAGAACAAGAAACAGCCTCTCCAGGGGAAATCCAGCCTTTATAAAAACATGTTTGTGCTCCTTCAAATCGGCTGTCATTCTTGAACCAGATGAATGTGGGACGACTTGCTGGAGTGCAGTCACTGTGACACATGAGCTCAACCTCCACACCAAACTGCCCTGTTGTTGCTGTGATCACCTCAATCTGCAGAGCTGAAGATGAAGACGGAAAATATTAGCATTGCATTGCTGACGACAAGGAAAAAAAAGATTGTAAGTCACAAGTCCAATTGGGGATTAAAAGTGGAGGCTCAATGTTTTTATTGGTACCTGTGACGGTCAGAGTGGTTCCAGGTAAATCACTGCCCCATATTAACAAATAATTTGAGAATTTAAAGCGGTACTCTGCAGAGTCACTCTTTGTCAGGTCATCGATTCTTAGTCTGGAGCGTCCTTGTTCTGTTTCTTGGACCTGAACACGATCCTGAAAACCAGCAGCAGAAGAACTAGTCCACTGCTGTCCACCTCTGAACCAGAATGTAGATGTGACACTGTAATAACTGCTGTAAGAGCAATAAATGTTGACTGATGATCCTTCAGTGGCGCAGATGTTTCTGACATCATATGTCACTTTGTTGCAGCTTTCAGGACCAGCAACACCTGGAATACAAACCAGTGATTGGATAATTTTTAAACTTCTGCTTCAGACTCGGCACAGCCTGAAATCCATGTTAAAGTGTTTTAAACCTGTGGACTGTGTTGTGTTTGTCACTGTTGCAAACTCACACAGTGGCAGAGAGACAAACTTCTCTTGTCCCTCAACGGCACAGTAAAAACTGCCGACATAATTGTAGTAGCCTGACAAGGTGGAAGATGTTAGGAGAGGAATTTTCTTTCCATTATTGTACCAGATGTAGTAATTAGGTCCAGATGGGCGACAACGGCTGGCACATTCAAGTGTCCAATAGAGAGATGAGGACTTCTTCAACTGGAGATCTGGGCATGTGAAACAGGAGCAGAAACATCATGTCAGTCAGAATGAGCTGAATCCTTCCAATAAGCAGAAGAAAGGCAGCGTCACCTGTGACTGATAAAATGACTCCAGGTGAACCAGTCCATTGCACATCTGGTGGATTTTTTTGTGACTCTGCACTTGTACTCAGCTGAGTCGCTCTCTCTCAGGTCACTGATTTCCAGAAGACATCCAGTCTGATTATAAGTGTATTTTACTCGACCTGAGTATTGCAGATCTGCTTTCAAATCACCAGATCCAGATCCAACAACCCAGATCACATTCTGTCCTTGTAGTCTTGAGGAATTATATCTGCAAAATAAGAGCACTCTGGAGCCTTTGACAGCACAGGCATAAGTCGGGGAGTAAGTCACTCTGAAGTCATTCCCAGCATGCATCACTGCAACAGAAAGCAAATCAGAAAATACAGTCAGATTCAACACAAGATCAGCAAACAAACCTGCTCAGACAGGAAGTGGTTCAGTGTGTTGAAGTAGCGATGTGGTCAAGACCGCCTCAACTGAGACTGAAACAGAGCAAGTCAAGACTAGGACCAAATCGAGACGAGGACGCAGTCAAGACCAGGACTAATTCAAGACCATGACTAAATCAGAGGATTTCAGAAAATACATATTAGAGATGATTTCAGTGAAAAAAGATAAACAAATCAATGCATCTGCACATGGCAGAGTAGAGCAGCGGACATAAAGGCCAGAATAGTGTTGTAATTGGATATTTAATATCATTTATCATTGGATATTGTGCTATTATTTTTGTAACATTACATTTATATGTTGGAATTATTACATTGAGTTGAATGTATAAATGTATTGAATGTTGCTATATGTAGTGCTTTGGTGTATATTTGATGATCATGATCAGTGCCATTAAGTCTCGTAAACAGTGACCTGGGGGGACAGAGAGCGGTCAGCTGAAGGAACTGCCTTTGCGACCCTCATAAAGTTTGCAACCCATACAATCACAGGGATGGGAACTTGTGACCTGAGCTCGTCTTGCCACAAAATGGTTTCAACAGGTCACACCGGAAGGAAGGATGGACCATTTGGCTCATGGCCAAATAAGGACATGCTTCCTGACTCACAAACAATGACAGTGACGCCCTGCAATCGAAGGGTGAAGAATGGACAGCCAATCAGAGGACCACACTTGAGAAGACATTCAGATCAGGAGTCAGATTGTTTGTCTTTGCATTTAAGGACTTTCTTTGGAGAAAGGAGTCAGTCTGACTCCGGCGACGGCCAGGACTCGACTCCAGAGATCTCTGTAACAAATGTCTTGTTCTTCTGTTTACTAAGACTTGTTCACATTCTACTTGTCTCTTTTCCTCATTAAACGAACACGCGGTTTTGGTAGCATGATATTAGGTAAAGAAACCAAACCAACAATAGGAAAAGCAAGAACAGCTTTCAACATGTTGAACACTATCTGGAAAACAAAACACATCTCACTCAATACCAAGCTGAAGATTCTCAACTTCAAAGTTGAGCTCCTATTGTTACATGGATCAGAAAACCGGAGAACCAGCAATGACATCATCAACAAAGTGCAAACCATCAGCAACTGCTGTGTAAAACACACCCTCAGGATCCTCTGGCCAAATAAAATCAACAAATTTGACCTATGGGACCACACCAAACAAGAAACCATGAAGATCCAGCTGAGGAGGAGGAAATGGAACTGGCTTGGAAACACACTCAGAAGAAAAAAGGAAGCAATAACCAAACAGGCTCAAACATGGAACCCACTGGGCAAAAGAGGCCCAAAAACACCTGGAGAAGGAGCACAGAGCAAGAAATGAAGAAAAAGGGACTGACGTGGACTCAGCTAGATAAGATGGCTTGAAGCAGACGAGGGTGGAAAAATTTCATCAATGGCCTATGTTTCAAAAGGAATACAAAGGCCTAAGTAAGTACACACAGCAGACAAAAGTGGATACTAAACTTCTGATATTTAGTATAGGATGTTTGTAATACATTATGCTTGAAATAGAAGATACCTCAGGAAGTAGAACTATGTGTTTCCTAAATTTAATTATTTAAAAACTGTATTAATAAAGGCTTCTTCTTCTTCTTCTTCTTCTTCTTCAGTAACAATTAACAATGCATTTTGAATAATATTTTTTTTGTTCTTTGTTTTCTTCATAATGCTGTTGTTATTTCTTTGGTTTTAAGCAAGCCCTTTATTTTCAGTTATCTTGGTTGGTGTCATGCATGACGTTGAGCCGTTTCCGATCCGAGATCGAAAACTAGAAATGTGATTTGAAGAAGCTGAATAGACCTGAATACATACAGCGGAATAGAACCCAATAAAATAAAATGGAATACCTCCAAGCATCAATAGGATAATCCCATATTACAGGGATTTTATGTTTAGACTGTTGCACAGGTTTTTTCCAGGTTGTTCTAAATATTTCAAATTTGTAACTTAACATTTTAATTAAATGTTCAATCCATTAATCAATCAGTTAATACATTGTCATGATATCTCCTTGTAATGGAAAATAAGTATTCTTGGCATCCCGTGTAATCTGTTATGTCTCACTGTATAACCGTCTCGAGACATTCTCCTCGTCGCCCGCCAGGGTGATGTATTCGTTGTTTTGTCTCCTCTCATCCTCCCCTCCTCTTTCCTTATCTCATTCTCTCCCGGTCCACTGTATAAGAGACCTTCTTCCTCCTTCCCTCTTTGCACTTGCACTTGCATTCATTCGAGCTGTTGCACTTGTTGCATCTGTTCTGTTGGTTGTACTTTGCTTGTGCCTCGGATATCCAATCTTTTATTTTCTGTTCATTAAATTACTTATTCACTCAGGATTTCTGCCTCAGTAGCTTTGCTCTTTTCCACAACAATTTGGCGTCACGAACAGGATAGCTGGAGACCCGTCAGTGAAACTCTGGGACGTCGAGGGCCGCGCACCAGGAACGGAGAAATCTCCTCGTTCCACCTCTACCTCGAACCAAGCATTCAGAGACGAGAGGATCGGCGTCTAAGAGTGGATCTGATCGGCTTCACGTCTATCCAATGAACCTGGAGAGAAAGTGCTGATTCAGAGATCGGGTGAGAAGTAATTGTTCTTTTTCCAGACATACCAGTGACCAAGGGTTTTTTTTCCCCTTTGTCGTCCACGAACGGTCCCCGTGCAGGACGAAACGCATGTGTAGTTTTCTGTATGGGTAGGCAGTGATTGTGAATCACTGCAGTGCCAGTACAGAGTGTGCGTTGGCTGGGCCTGTCCCGCTCACCAGATATCCAAGAAGGTTGGTGAGGGCTGAGCGGGTAAAACCTTTGGTGATAGGGCACCGAAGGGGTCAATTTTTCTCTACCTTTTTGCGCCTGAGTCGAAAAAGGGGGCACAGGGACTCCTGTGCAGCTACAAGTAATAAGTCTAGTCAGGGATGGGGAAGAACCAGAGCAAAGTGGCTGCTGCAGTTCCCCAGGGGGGACGAATTGTGGACGACACGAGGAAAAAATACGGTCCAGATTGTCTTGATATGTTGGATGTGTGGGTTGAAAAGTATGATTTCCCAGCGGGGGGATCACTGAGTATGGAGGAATTGAGAAACCTCCGGGATAAACTGAATATAGCCAAGGGAAAGGTTACAAAAAAGAAAAACCCAAACAGGTGGGTAATTCAAATAATCAAAGATCGTGAAAGGTGTTTTTCATTCTGGAAAACTGAAGCAGGAGTCAGGGACAGGAAACAAGTAAAGAAATGTGTAAACAGCGCTGTGCGCTGGAGCACAGGGGTGACAGAGATAACGGCAGAGGGTGAACACACTCACACACACTCCCTGGAGGAGGGAGAAAAGGAGCCGCTCACACACGAGCATTCAAATGCACCAAATCGTCTGTATCCTTCTCTTACAGGCCCGAGGGACCTTCTCCTGGACATGCCTGTCTTCCCTCCTCCCGCCTGCCCTCATCCAACGCTACCACCGTACAACCCTGCGCACTCCAGCACCGACGCCGCAGCGTCGCCACGTTCATCAGGACTGCCGTCAACCAAACGGGCCAGCCTCATCACTGCTTTCAGACAAGGGCTGCTCCCCCAGATCGCCAAAGCAGTTAACAGAAGCTGCGTGGGGATCGAAGATGCCCGGCTGACAGAGGTCCGACGTCATGCAGTGCACGCTGAGAGGCTTCTGCAGGAGGCCTCCCTCACCATGATGAAGCACCTTAGTGACACGGCGAGACGGCCCTACAGGAACAACGACAACCGACGAAGGGCGACTAGCGGGGACAGAGGCGAAAAGGGGGCGTGCCACATCTGCGGCCGAATGGGTGACTGGGCCAGAGAATGCCCTGACAAAGGAAGGCACCGCAGGCAGAACCATGCCCACCGCAGCCAAGAGAGTGATCGCGAGGGCCGGAAAAGTGAATCCAACCCAGAGCACCTGAGGAGAGGAGGTGGAGTGGGGGACACGGCATGGACCCGGCGAGACGGACCCCCGGCCTACAGCGTTTTCGCAGGGAAGTGATGCACACTCACACATGCAACACGCTTCTTGCAATGAAGAAATGCTTGCTGTCCCCTCTAACCTCCCTTCCCCTGCTGACAAATACACTGATTCATATTCTGATGTCGATTATTCCAAAACGTATACAGATTTACATGTTGATGATGATTTTTCTTCTGACAATGATTTAGGTTCGACTGATTGCTCTCAGCCTGACGGTGAGACGTGCATTGACACTGACACAGAGTCCGAGGTTGATTTACGTGACCAAATTTTGAGCACCATTGACAGGTTTAGAGCGTCGTCACGCGCCGCCTCCTCCCACATACACAGTCTTGATTGTTCATCACAGTCGACATGCAGATGTGGTCACAGGCGGCAACTTGCAGCTTCTATGCTGCAAGTGGTGTAAAATGTTTCTGCTGCCGACTGACGTGAGTTTCCTGTGTTTAACTGAAAACCATTGAAGTCTTCACACCATCAATAATTTGTTGTTGCAATGCAAGTTGACTTTGGCAATGATGCTGCTCCTCAGCGCTCTTCAGTGAGGTGGCAGAAGTCAAGAGAGGTGTCCAGAAATAGAGACACAAAACAGGGTCATTCAGTAGAACTGTGACTTAATGGCAACAAACGGCACAAAGCACTTTTAATAATGATGCACTTTATTAAAAATCTGCACATAAATAGCTACAGGCTAACGGCACATTTGCTATTAATTGAGAACTTTATTGATTTGTGTTGTTGAGCAGTGCAGCCATGTATGGTGGTTTCGCGGTGGGAGAGTTGCGGCCATTGGTGCATTGCCCCACCTGAAAGAGAAGAAAGTGTCAGACGCCGTATCATGAAGCGGGGGGGGAAATGAAGCCAAATGTAAAACGTGTGTACGTAGGGAAATACAGTGCAATAGCAACGAGTGGGGCAAGTGCAGAAGCACAATGGAAAATGTGTGTCGGTTTGTGTTGCCTTCAGGAGTGAACAGCCTTTTTATGTTGTTCAAAAATTGGAGAAAACAAATTGGCTAATTTGAATCCAACAGTGTAACAGTATCTAACAAGGCACACAAGAACCAGAAGGCAGAGGCACTTCTGAGGTAAACATTACAGAAGACAAAAAGCAACAAAAAAATAAACAAAGAAAGCATGTAAAGGCATGTACATCTCTCAGTCTGTGAGGTCAGAGGTTATTGAAGATTCAAAAGTCCTTATATGCATTGAGTAGAGCTACTGCATTTTTCCTTTTCATCAGTTATAAAGAGCCGAGGTGATTGACTGTGAGGTCCTTCTTCAAGACAGAAAAAAGGGCTTTATCTTTCTCCATTTGGAGCTGTGAATGAAATATTTAACTGACAGTAGTAGGTTGTTAAATCACATATATTGTCCTTCAAACTGAAGGGGGTTCGTTGGTTGTGATGTGACACATCCAGATTCGGTTGCAGTTGTTGTTGTGGAGGAGGATGCATTTTGTCTTCGCCGGGTTCAGTTTGATTGTCCAGAGGTTTTCCCAGTTTTCCATTACAATTATTTTATGCTGCAAGTCATAGATTTTTGGAGCTGGACCAGTGGCAGAGAACCAATGACTGAGGAGGAAGAGGAGGAAACTGCATGTGGGGGGAACTCATGCTTTGGGGGGTGAAGGGTGTTGAGATGGATGAGGAGTGGTCTGGACTGGGTGGGTTGTGGAAGTTTGAGACAAAAGTCTATTATTCCATACATGAGTCTGTTTTACTGCACATTAAACTGATGCATTTTAAATTATTGTATTTTACTTTGTGCTTTTTTATTATTATTTATTTTTATTTTGTACCCAAGGAGTTGCACACTCACAACAAAGGCTTCCAATTCAATTGTGCATACTCTGTCAAAATCTTTTTAAATGTCAAAGAATACTGCCGAGGTTATTTTGTTTTTTTGTTGATATTTCTGTTTAAGTCTTCTGATAAACACAGAATGTTGACGGTGGTGGCTCAGCCTCCCTTGAAACCAGTTTGGTGGATTGCAGTTAGGTCTATTGATTCAAAGTGTGGTTCCTGAGACATGAGGTCAACATGCATTCCAACAGTTTTCTAATGTGACTGTGAGGGCTTCTGGGGCGCTAACTGGTGACGTTTTGGGGGGTCTCTTCCTGGTTTGTAGATCATTGTGACAAGTGCACTTGTCCAAGGTGTTGAAGGTAATGGATTGGTGCCTTTTTATTAAAACTGCATCGAGCTCGAGTGTGTCCTCTTATGGTTACTTTGTATTTCATTGTCTTCTAGTGCAATTGACTGTGTCGGTGGTGAGAGGCTGAGTGAGGTGGTGCGTTGCATTGGTCTGTGATGTCTATTGTGATATTTTCAAGGTGGTCGAGGAACAGCGTGGCGTTTTCCTTGTTGTCAGTGATGACTCGCCTGGCACGTTCTTCACGGGATCCCCAATTCGCTGCGAGGACAAGAGGGGAAACGGCTTCGTTCTCTTCCTCTGAAGGGAGCCATGATGGGGCAGTTTAACCGATCGTGTCTCCCATCTATTGGACAACAAGAGAAACAGCATCTCGCCGTCTCTGTCCGTGGTGCTGAACCGAAAGTCGAGCCATATGTGGATAACTCATGATAAATATTCTCTATGAGACCTTTTCAAGAGCTTTTAAACATTAAATGTGGCTACTTTCCGACTGTTATATATCTGTATGGCAACACAGACTTTTTTTTTTTTTTTTGCAATTTCACAGCAGCTCTTACTGTCACTATCGTTCTATGTCGTTCTATACAAACAATTATCGCAGGCAAGTTGGTATAGTAAATAATATTGAAGCTGATAGATTTACAACAAGCCATAAACCTGGAAGACAAGTCACTGATTATTATTATCATTATTATTATCATTATTATTATTATTGTTATTACTATATTAGTATTATTATTATGTATCATTTTTTTTAAAAAGAAAGAACATTTATTTGAAAAATACACACTCAATTTAAAAACACATTGAAAAAAAAGTACAAAGGAGACCTTCATAAAACTGTTAAATGCTCCATATTGACGTCTGTCAGCATTCATTAGCTCGCTGGGTGTGTGAGATGGGTACAAAGACAAAACACTAACTCAATTTACAATACTCATGTTAGAACTGAACATGCACTAAATGAAATACTCAAGATGTACAGTGCAGACAGGAATATACCAACTAATGTTGCTGTTGTGATGTTATTTTCTGACTGTGCTGTACAGTGCAGAATCCTCATCTCCCTCGTCTCTCCCTGATCTGAGGATGAAAAAATAGATAAATATAAGTATTAAAAATGTTTCACGATATTAAACAATTTCAAAGGTAGCAGAAAACCTTTGTATAGTCAAATGAAACAAGCATGGACTCACAGTGGGGAGGAGCTCTTCACTCTGACAATAGAGTACTCAACGCTGTCGTCCTCCTCCTGGTCCGGGTCCTGGTTCTGCCTGGAAAGCTCTGGCTGAGTCAGCCTGATGTTGGAGTAGAGAGAATCTTCCTGGATCTTGATGAAAGTAACGCTGGTGTAGCAAAGGTCATCCTGCTCCTTGTCACACACTGAAATCATTTTGACCTGAAGGGAAACACAACAGCAAGCGCCATTGTTGACTTTGGCTTGAAGATGGATGAGTAGTAGCCCTGAGGAATTCCTGGGCAACAACTCAAACTGTTGTAATGATGAAACAGGAACTTGACGTCAAACCTGTGTGCGGCTGACGGCTTGATCCACGCTGTGTTTTGAAAACAATTTTCTTCTGAAGACAAATTTAAGAGAAGAAGAAGATTTAAGTTGTACCACAATTCATCCACCACTAGATGTTGTGGTTTTGCTGCGTCCTCCCCACCAGCCCTCCCACTTTACATGTCTGGAGGTTGAGAGGTCTGAACAAAGCAACATTGGTGTTTAAAAGTGAAACTTTTTCTGAGATGGCTCCTTTAAAGTAAGTACGATTTCTGAGTGTGGACTGAGTATAATGGAGATGCTCACCTGACCAATAAGAAGACTGCAATAAAAACAAGAAGCAAAAACACAGCAACAAGTGGGCCAATGATGACTGAGGTCTTGAAACCTGTTAAAATAAAAGGGTTCAAAGAGGTTAAAAAAAAGAAGAGAGTGATGCAATCACTAGGTGAAGATGGTGATCTAATTTTCACTCAAAATGTTTAATTGATCTCATTTCGTTTGTTGATCCTGATAGCTGTAAATAAAAAATATATACTTTGAAGATGGTCATAAGAAGAATCTACAAGGCTGAAAACATGATTTATGAACTTCTATGTAATCAGACCAGTGAGGATAACTTGCTGTACCTGCCACAGCCACCAGGTGTGAAGTGGAGTTGACAAGTCCTATCACGTTCCGGGCTACACAGTAATAATAACCGCTGTGTTCACTTCTGAGGTCTGTTATGGTCAAGCTCTGTCCTGATGCTAGCGGTGAGTCTTCATTCTCCTTGTACCAGGTGTAGTTAGCTTCAGGGTTAGCATCACTGCTACAGTTCATTGTCAGTGAGCTGCCCTCCACCACCACATCAGAGGAGGCCAATGACACAATTGGAGGCCTCGGAGCATCTGGAAGAGAACATCGACACACATTACAGTGACGTACCTCCGAAAGACAATTTCCATCCATCTTCTGACGCTGCATCTTCTGCACTCCGGGTCAGCGAGGCCAACCCGGAAGTGCCAAAACACTGCATTTTATCATTTGGCCAGCTGGGAACGGCCACAAATGGTTGCAAACAGTCTGGCTGTCAATATGTAAAAGAGCTATACATTTACACCTTACTAACAGGTTAAAAGGAGCATCTGCAAGTCAAAAAGAGAGCAATTTGATCCCTGTCACATTGGACACACAAACCATCTTCAAGTCATCCTGACAAATCTTCACTCTGCATCCCTCTGTGAGTCAAAGGCTCATTTTTTACTTTACCTAATTGAGAATTTAACAGTTGCTGGGCACAAACATAAAGGGGTTGCTTCTAAACTTGTTGCTATGGAGAGAAACACGGAGCCAAATATATAACAGTTGAGCCAAAGGCGACATAAAGTCTCATTACCCTGCCAGAGCTGCCACCTGCACAAAAGGTGGAAGTGGACCACCTGGAGATCCACAGTTGCACAAATTCATAAAGAGAATCAATGTCCTACCACTGTGGGTGGAGGTCAGCCTGATCCAGTTGGCCAATGGGAAGGCAGGTCGGGAGAACCTCTAAGTTCTTTTTTCAGTCATTTCTAACCAGAATTTTCCACTGTGTGCTCTTGTATGTTCAGACCTCACGTGACCTATTTGTGGCTCTGTCGTCTGTTCCACAATGTACATTGGACAAGTCAAGGTTTGGGCCCAGTGTCTGATTGATAGATCAATCAGAGAAACAAAATGAAGACTTCAGAACCAATCAGGGAATTCAGCTCACCTCATCTCCTAATGAGAGGCAGGATGGAACCCTGAAAGTAACACACCAAACATCCCACACTCACTGTGCTGTTACACATGATCACCCACCACTCACACCCTGACATGCCAAACCTCCTGGTATGCAGTGCACGTACTTTAGAATATGAAAATAACTGATGCAGAAGAAGAGGTGAGGACAAACAAGGAAGCGACAGCAACATTTTGGATGCAACTTCATGCACATGTGTGACATTTTTACTCACACATCACATTAACAAGGGTGGAGTCGGACCGTTCGACGCCAAGCTGGTTCTCAGCTCTACAGTAATAGGATCCAGAGTCAGAGGGCTCGATGGAGGTGAAGACAAGTTGCTTTCCTCGTACATGAAGATCACGGTCTCCGTCTTCTTCTTTGTACCAGGCGTAGTTAGCGTCAGGGTTAGCAGAGGTGTTACAGGTCAGAGTCAGTGAGCTGCCCTTCTCCAGAACAGCAGAGGGAGTCACTGAGACAGTGGGAAGCATCGGAGAGTCTGAAGAAGATGTGAAAGGTGTTTAGATGAGAACAATTCAAGTTTGCATGTCCTTTAAATTACCTGCTAAAACAGTGATAATAGACCAGTCTGACTATTGGGCTGCAGAGTTCTTTCTTAAACCGCCAGCCTCTACAAACATAAGTGTGTGTTTGTGTTGTCGGCTGAAAAACTCACACACTGGAGGCGAGCGAAGGTCCTCGTGTCCTGCCAAAGAACAAGAAACAGCCTCTCCAGGGGAAATCCAGCCTTTATAAAAAGATGTTTGTGTCCCTTCAAGTCTGCTGTCATTCTTGAACCACACAAATTTGGGACGACTTGCTGGACTGCAGTCACTGTGACACTTGAGCTCAACCTCCTCACCGGACTGCCCTGTTGTTGCTGTGATCACCTCAATCTGCAGATCTGAAGATGAGGACGGTAAATATTTGCATCACAGTGTTGAAGACAGGGGAAACTGAAATCTTCAGCCAGAAGTCCAATTGGAGAGCAATAGTGAAAGATCAATGTCTTTATTGGTACCTGTGACAGTCAGAGTGCTTCCAGGTAAATCGCTGCCCCATGAAAACCTAGAGCGTAAGAATTTAAAGCGGTACTCTGCAGAGTCATTCTTTGTCAGGTCATTAATTCTCAGTCTGGAGCGTCCTTGTTCGTTTTCTAGGACCTGAACACGACCCTGAGAACCAGCAGCAGAAGAACTAGTCCACTGCTGTCCACCTCTGAACCAGATTTTAGATGTGACACTGTAATAACTGCTGTAAGAGCAATAAATGTTGACTGATGATCCTTCTGTGGCGCAGATGTTTCTGAAATCGTATGTCACTTTGAAGCAGCTTTCAGGACCAGCAACACCTGGAATACAAACCAGTGATTGGAAATTTGACATGGTCCAGACTCGGAACAGCCCACAGAACATGGTAAAGTGTTTATAAACTGTGTTGTGTTGTCACTGTTTTAAACTCACACACAGGAGGAGAGACAAACTTCCCTTGTCTGTCAAGAGCACAGGAAAAACTGTTTTGACTCCAGTGGCCTGAGTAATAGTCTGACAAGGTGGAAGATGTTTGTCCTTGAATTTTCTTTCCATTTCTGTACCAGATGTAGGAATTATAGGAATTATATCCAGATGGGCGACAGCTGCTGGCACATTCAAGTGGCCAATAGCGAAATGAGGGCTGCTTCACCTGGAGGTCTGGACATGTGAAACAGGAGCAGCAACATCATGTCAGTCAGAAGGAGAAGTCAGAATGAGTTGAGCAGAAGAAAGGCAGCGTCACCTGTGACTGATAAAATGACTCCAGGTGAACCAGTCCATTGCACATCTGGTTGCTTTGTTGTGACTCTGCACTTGTACTCAGCTGAGTCGCTCTGTCTCACGTCACTTATTTCCACAGTGTCTATTCCCCAATCATCATTTTGGTACTTGACTCGATCTGAAAATTGGGGAGCTGCTTTCAAATCAACAGATCCAGATCCAACAACCCAGATCACATCTCCTTGTCCATATCCATGTCCTTGAGGTTCAACATAACAGTGCAAGGACACTGTGGAGCCTTCGAGGGCACAGACCTCTGATGAGGGGTAACTCACTCTGAAATTATTCCAAGCATGCTTCACTGCAACAGAAAGCAAATCAGAAAACACAATCAAACTCAACACAAGATCAGCAAACAGACCTGCTCAGACAGAAAGGGGTCCAGTGTGTAGAAAGTCAAAAGTCTTAAAAGTGACTAGTTTTCATAGTTTCTCTCCTCAAGCAATCAAAAAATAATGTTGTTTGATTTATTTTCAAAATTCTTGTGCCTCGTTTGTTTGTTTTTAATTAAAACAAGTACATATATATAAAACATGTATAAAACATATACACATTTTTTTCGCTGTATAATAGCATTAAAGAGATGGGACAATTGAAAATGTTTTGCAGTATCTTGCTTGGCAGATTAAATCTTGAGGGTTCATTATTCTTCACAGCTGATTTACTCTGTGTGGGCAGGTTGCAGCAGAACAGAGGAAGAAAGTTCATTGTTGCGTGATCAGTGTTGTACAGTAACGCCATTACTTTAGGCAGCAACTAGTAATCTAGGCATCACAAGTAACTCAATTACCATTAGTTTTGCTACTTCGTTTTTTTTATGTAGTTTGTTAAACTACCATTATGATGAATGAATTTTAATCCAGTAAGACATTAATACTTATACATGTGCAGTATGTACATTATATATGTACAGTTTATTTCTCTTAAACCAAAGTAACTCAGTTAAAGTTCATGTTTCTATGTGCACGTATATAAAATGACAATAAATGTCTGATGACTATATAAAAGTGATTGTGGATTAGCAAAAAAAAAAAATCCAAATTGACAACCAGTTGATCCTAATGTTTTGATGTATGTTTATCTTTTGTTTTTCTCTCCTCTCAGTCATGAGCTGTTTGATACCTCGCCATGTTTGGACGGAAACTTCCATCTTCCTCAGAAGAATCATCCAAAGACACTTCTGAGGACGACGGAAATCATCCCGAAGAACTCTAAACAAAAAGAAAAACAGAATACAAGCCAAAAAGTTGCTCTCTGTTCTGAAGACATACCTCTCACAGACAGAAGGACGAGGACCAGTCCACATGCTGCTTTTAAACTCATGGCGTTTCAGTCAAACCCAGCAGGTCGTCTTCACTCACAGGAGAGTCTGGTGGCGGGGCAGGTCGCCCACCGTCGCACAGTGGAAGCAAGCCGACCAAAACGCATCAGCTCCTCCTACTTCCTCTTTCCGTCCTTCATATGCATGAAACCTCATTGAAGCGTCAAAGTGAAAAGAAGAAATGATTCTGGCATGGTAACACAGGATGTCTTAAAATAACTTAAAGTCCCATGTATGTATAACTGTTCATATACCAAATGCCTAAAAATGTGTGCAACATTTTTTGAACCATTGGAATTCTATTTACTGATCAATTCAATGGAGTAAATGGCGCTTTGTGTAAGTGCAAACATCGGTTTGCCGCACTGACCCTAAAAAAACAGAATGTGGCAAAGTGAAAGTAAAAGGCCTTTACGTGTTTTCCGTGACAATACAATCTAGTTTCAGACAAGAGGAGAGAAGGCACAGAAGTCATTTATTTCACTTTTTAAAAAAAATGTATTTAAAAAAAAAACAACACACACACCTGATATTGTATCACTGACGACACAAAAAAGGTGGATTTAACCAAAACACAGCAAATGAGAGCACCGTTATTCTGCTGTAGTGAGGCCTTTAGTAAGTGTGTTTGTGTGTGTGTGTGTGTGTGTGTGTGTGTGTGTGTGTGTGTGTGTGTGTGTGAGTGTGTCCAATAACTGACAATAAAAATCATAACAAATAGTGTTGTTGAGGTTAATCTGACATCGAACATTTTTTTCAAGTTACTGCATTGGTTGTGACACAGCCTGCTGATTTGATTTCAATAATAATAACAATAATAATAATAATAATAATAATAATAATAATAATAATAATAATAAATCCTAAGAATTCTGAGGGAAACAAAACTAACATCATCAATCATTTTTTTAAAAATGCAGGTGTAGACAATGACCTGAGAGGTCAGAGGTCGGAGGGCTTTGGGCCACCTCGTCACCGTCGCCAAAAGTAAAGACAAACGCCATCAACCCTGGACAGAGACGGGGGTGCAGTGAGGACCAAAGAGTGACCTGGTGAGCAAGACTGTTTACTTGATTCAACAGCAAAACAAGGAGTCTCGCTGAGGCTGAAGTGTGAGTCTGTGGTGTGGTGGAAACCCTGCAAGAACAACACAAGAGACGGCAAAAACTCTGCATCGGCGTTTCAAACACGCACAAAAAGGAATAAATAAGACCTGACAAACTGAGGAGAAACACAAAAAACAATCCCCAAACAAAAAAATTAAATAAAAAACCAAAACCCTCCTGCGTGAGTATGGAGTTAAATTAAGTTAGAAAAGCTGAAGCAGTAAGTTTAAGAGGAGCCGTGTGACCTCCCAGGGCGGTGTGGGGGGAGATAGGTTGTGGAGGGGGAGGGGCTCCTAGTCCAGCGGGCTCTGGAAGATGAGTCTGACGCAGCCCGGCTCGCCGCTCAGCGGCTGGATGCAGAAGGGGCAGGCGGCGTGGAAGGCGTGGGTGCCGTGCGGCAGCAGCACCTGCTGCCAGAAGGCGGCCGTCCTCTCGGAGCAGACGTGGCCGCAGGGCCGGAAGGCGTGGCTGGGCGGCTCGGCGTCCACGTAGAAGGCCGCCTCGCCGCCCAGCCACAGCGGCACATAGGGGCCCCGCGCCCGGCACATGGGGCACTCCCTCTGCTGCTCCTCCGGCTCCGCCTGCTGCTGCTCCGCCTCCGCCTGCCTCCGCCCCCCCCAGGCGTGGTAGCCGTGCACGTGGCCGCAGCGCAGGTAGGCCCAGGGCTGCCGCTCGTCCAGGACGCCGCGGCGCCGCAGGCTGGGGAAGGCCAGCGTGTTGAAGCCCACTGGGCACTGCGGCCGGCCGGCGTTCAGCTCCCGCCGCAGCGCCTCCAGGTGTTTGGCGGTGGGCGTGGCGGCCAGGCCCTCGGCCGTCCGCCACAGCAGGGTGGCGCCGCACAGGTCGATGAGCGAGCCGTCCACCAGCTCGTTGCACTCCGACTCCACCTGAGGGGAGGGGCAGGAGAGAGGAGCCCGCAGGTCAGGTGACAAAGGGTCTTAGCGTTAGACACTAGTACTCAGGAATCCTAATATGTAATATGATGTTCTAATATTACTGATTCTGAACAGAGACAAAGTAAAATCTCGGAAACCTCCGTTCTCGTAAGCAGCAGCTTCAAAAATTCATAGAAGCTAAGTGGCTACGAAAGCAAAGCGCTACATCATTGTGTAGTTTCCAAATTTGGGAACAATAAAGTACATCTATACTATTCTATACATTAGCAGGCCAAGTATCCTGCAGGTGAACTGAAGCCCCACCCATCTGGGGCTGGGTACCATTCCAAATATTATGATACAAGCCATCTTCTATACTGGTACTGGTACAACACTTACTTACGCTATCTTAATACACATACTACTTACTTACGACATACACTTACAAACACGTACTTACTTACTACTTAATACACACAAAACTTTCACTTTCCATTTTACTACTGATTCAAATCAGGATTTTCCTACAAATCCACTTTTTTTGTCTTCCTGTCCTTCATTCTGATCGTGGAGCCACTTTAGCACCGTTGGAGCTAATGACGCTAATTTTCACTCGCTAACGTATAACAAAAAAGTTTGCAAGTATCCTCAGTTCCCGCCTCTATAATGTGACAGCCAATCAGCAGCTACTTTAGATCTTGATGGCAAATTATTATTGGCTGAGAGACGCCGAGATTCACTCATTTCTGAATTAACTATGCAAATTAAGATCTGATTTATGATATTCGGCAGGATCGGAGGGTGGCTGCTACGGCTGTATCAGAGTTCGGCACTTGGCTCCACCCACCATCCGGCCCCTCTGCTGCGACGATCTGGTCTCCCGCAGCGTGAAGACGTGTCCGCAGACGGAGATCTCCCTCCACAGTCCTGGTCTGGAGTCCCGGCTGAAGCCCTGCTGGGGGTGCGTGACCAGGATGCCGTTGGTGGTCAGTCCGTCCATCTGGCCGTCCCGCATCCTCCACTTGGCTGCCTTCTCCTGCACGGAGAGAGACAGAGAGAGAGAGAGAGAGAGAGAGAGAGAGAGAGAGAGAGGGAGAGAGAGAGAGAGAGGGAGAGAGAGTGAGGGAGGCCCCGCACAGGTTTAGCTTCCACCCAGCCGGGAGAGCGAGAGGGAGAGGGGGAAGGGGAGTGGAACAGGAAGTGGCTGGTACCCCGAGGAAGATGTTCTTGGAGGAGTCGAAGCCGGCGGCGTAGATCCTGGCGGTGAAGGGCGGGTCCCTCTGGCAGATGATGCGGCAGGCGAAGCGGGAGATGGTGCTCTGGAGAGCGGGGCCGTCGGTGGGGACCTGGCCCCCGGGGACGGTGTCCGTCACCACGAAGTCGATGGGGTTCTCCGTGGAACGCCCGATCTGGGAGGGAAAGAGAGAGAGAGAGAGAGAGAGAGAGAGAGAGAGAGAGTGAGAGAGAGTCAGTGCAGCCCGGAGGAGAAATGCTGCGGTTGCTTTTATATCAGGGGTCCTTTAAATAATAAATTCAAACTTCTTCGATGAGTCAAAGGTCCATTTGGTGAAGAGGTTGTTTAGGCTGCATGTGACAGTACGAGAACATGCGATAAGATTTCTTTTTTTCTTTTCCTTTCTTACTTTTTTTCTCCTGAAAAAAAGGAAAAAGAAAAAAGAGAAACAAAAAAAAGGGGGGGAAATCATTAAAAAAAACAAGAACAACAAAATTCACTCACTTTAATCGCCAGGCCAAGAATATGATAGCATTTGCATCTCTCATAACTAGGCGATTATAATACTCTTTCAGTGGAAGGGGAAATTTCCCCCTACCTTTAAGATGCGGGTCAATGACCTTCTACACCATCTGGTATGAGATAAGATCTGCTATTATACCAGGTGTGTTCAAAAATTTGATACTACATGCAAACCTCTCTTAAACTATGTAGAGAAATTAGATATCACTAATATTGGTTGTTTATGTGACTGATCCTGCATTGTGTATACTTTCAAAAAACGTTATGGATTGATAGTTTTGATTTGTTTTTGTTGTTGTTTTTTTCCTTTGTTATCTGCTTCATTCACTTAAGTAAACTACTGTTTTAATTACTATTTACTTATTTATTTTCTGTAATATTTTTATATATATTTTCACTATCATATACTTTTTTATGTATACATATATATGTACATTTGTAATTGTTAATGGTACAGTAATATGTTTGCAGGGATGGGGCTCCGTTGGAGCAAGGGGGGTTATTGCTGTTTAATGTTGCTTCTGAATGAATGTGCTTGTACACCCTACATGTACATTCTCTCTATGTAGAAAAATCAATAAAATAAAATAAAAAAAATAATACAATAAATAAAATTTAAAATAGTCCTTTCCATTTTGACATAAATTAAAATAAAAAGCTGAACGAAGCAAAACATTGAGACTGAATCCAAAACAATCATGTCAGCAAGGGGTTGAGAAAGACTGGTTCTTTTTTTTTTAAATATAAACACAAAGAACCACAAGGAGGAAGAATAAAAAAAAGAAAAAAAAACATATATCCTATAAACGGATTCAAGCATCTGATGTGAACTGCTCTGAAACAACAGTGAAAGTAAAATAAAAAAATACGGGAACCGCAGGAGCCACAAGGGCCAAAACAGTGGTGCTTAATGACGGATTGAAGCCCGCAGGCCATCTATTGAGCACCACTGTTTTAGTTTATTAGCCAAGTGGATCCAACTGGGTTAATATCTGCAAATGAGTCATTTCTGCCTCTCCAGAACATCCACTCCCTGTAATAATTCATGCAGGCTGGTGTGTGGAATGGGGCGGGTGAGTGGGCGGAGCCTACCGACCTGGAACATGTCGGTGGTGCCGTCGTGGGTGTACTCCACCACCACGGTCTGGGCCCGGGACAGCGTGTAGGAGATGCTGTGCTGCTCCTTGTTACTGATGGCCTGCAGAGAAAGACGCACTGTGCGGTGAACACGCCTCCCCCTGCCAGTGTCAGGTGTATGCGGCGTGGGGGCGGGGCTCGCGGGGTGTCGGGAAGGAGTGGGGGGGGGGGGGGGCGTCTCTCACCTTGGCGGCCTGCGGCGTGCATGAGGAGTGCACCGTGCTGGGCCGCACGCCGTTGGCCTTGTTCCTGCGGCACAGACCAAAGCGGCTCCTCCGCCGGCCCTTGTCGCCGCTGGGCAGCGAGCCGTTACACCTGCGGATGGAGGGAGCGAGGCAGGGGTTGAGAGGTCAGGGGCGGGACTTGTTAAGAACGCCCCGATACTAATGGGAGTTTGCCGTTTATTCTCTGTGCGCATTAAAAATAAATAAATAAATAAATAAATAAATAAATAAAAAAGTCCCGAGACGTCGAAACGCAGAGTGAACTTCTGAACGCTGACCGGAATGGAAAAGACTGCTGTAGTTGGCCAATCCCTCCAGCAGAGGGTGCTATGGCCTCTTGACAGACCCGTCTTAGTGAGTGAGGACGTAGTGAAAGACACTCTGCACCAGCAGTTCTCAACTGGCGGAGCCTCAGGGTCCACATTTTCCTTATTATGAAGTCCAGACCTAAATTCATTCCACAAAAATACAAACGCTAGCCCCCGTTCTATCGTCTCGTAAAGAAATGACTCGTGAAATTATTGAATTGAAGTTTTTGGCCTGCATAATAAATGCCCAACATGTTTCTCTGTCCCGCTAATATATACAGTATACATACACGAACAGAGGGAACTGGCCCACGAAGCCGCGACCCAATCAAAACATCTCCGCGACCCACTTTTGGGACCCACCAGTTGAGAAACGCTGCCCTGCACTGTTTCCATTGGCACTGTTCCAGACAGACGGACAGACGGACGAACAGCAGGGCAGCGAGCCATCACAATGAACTCAACGGTTTCTCCTTCTTCTTCCACTTCTTCTTCTTATTCCTCCTTTGTGACGCCACCATGACAAGTAAATGCAGAAATGCGCTGAGCGTTTGTGACAATCAGAGCCTTGTTGGCCGAGCGCTCTCTGTGCAACTGTGCAGCTTCTGTCTGATGGAGGTGCGGGGGTGAAGAGATCGTTTTCACAATTGTGCTTTAACAAGCCTGGAAAGGCACAATGTGTCTTTTGAACGGAAGATTTTATTCATTTAGTCAGAAGAAGAAGAAGAAGAAGAAAATGATGAAAAGCTGGATTACAAAAGAGGATTCATGTATCATTTAGTTTGAGACGTTTACACTGTCAGAGGGAAAAACTTTCTCATTTTCAACCATTTTGAGAAAACAATTTCTCTCAGGACTGGGAACCCAGGACCTGGAGCTGGACCTGAGCCGTAGAACCGCTGTTGCACCTTTAAATCCTACAAAGTGCTCCTGAATCCGGCCGGTTATCTCTGGCGCCAGACGCAGGTCAAGTAAACACTGGAGTTGGAGGGGAAAGTGGAGCCATCCTTTGCTGGATAATGCAAACTTCCTGCGGCTCAGTTAAAGTGAGGACCGCCTCCCCTAAACCCCACATGACCCCCCCCCCCACTCCAGACCCCTTCACCATCTCCGCATCTGACTGGGAACTGCGGTGGAAAGAAAACCTCATCAGAGCCTCTGCAGAGACGCCGCCACCGCTGCAGCAGCAGGAAACCAGCAGTTTTCTTTTGCTTCGACTGGCATTACCGTATGGAGTCACAGGAGTGTCAAAATTGAAAATAAATAAATAGAACAATAAAGGTACATTTTGTCATTGTAAAAGACAAATTGGACAAACGATGACAAAAGTTTGTTTTTTTTGCCTTTTATTCATCTGGTAAAAGCAACTACGATCAAATGGCTGTGGGTGGGGCATTCTGACCAGGATTAGCAATCGATACCTGATCGCTCCGTGAATCGCATAGCTAACTCCGTGCTGACTGAGCCGTACCGTGAAGCCAAGAAGCGCTAGCGGAAACGCGTCCCTTAAGGAGCGATCAGGTATCGACTACTAATTCCTGGATGGAAAGCCCCACCCACAGCCATCTGATTGGCCTTCAAGCAACAAAAAAGGCAAAGGCAAAAAATAACTTTTGTCATTGTTTTTCCCAATTTGTCTTTTACGATGAAAAAAGGGAAAAGACAAAGACAAAATGTACCTTTATATTTGTATTTATTCATTTATTTATTCCTCTTTTTATTGATTGATTTATTTTTCATTTTGGCACTCCTGTGATTCCATATTGCAGTTGCTGCCTGTGAACAGGAAGAGGGCAAAGCATAAAAAATTTTTAAAAAAGCCATCTCACCCCAGCACGATGAGCTCTCCATACTTGACCGCTCCTTTGGTGGAAGCCGGCGAGGTGCAGATGTTTTCCTGAGCCGGAGAAAACATTTGTGCTGTGCACGGCCAGCGAGGGCGTCAGTGCGTCTCCATGGGCTCAACTGCAGGGGGCGACAGAGAACAGACCGTCACAGTGACCGGGTCACGTTTCCTTCAACACACACACACACACACACACACACACACACACACACACACACACACACAGAGAGAGAAAACAATCTCACATATAAAGAAAAACACGTTTCCTTTAAAGCATCCATGTGCTCGACTTATCGGACTGCGCACGCTGAAAAATAAAACACACACACATGCACAGCCCTTAGTGAGGTCACACAACTCTCAGGTAAATGGCCGCCGCCATGGTGTGAAACCACAGTCAGCGATATCAGCGACGACACGGTGTCAAACTTCTTTTTTCTTTGTGCGCCAGTCATGTGCTTAAGAGCCACAAGTCTGAGGTCAGGAGGTCAGGGGGTGGCGGCTTCCCGCAACAGCCCGACATGACGAATTCTGCAGCGGTGTGGTTGATTTCAGTTTCCAAAGTTTAAAAGAGGTTCATCTTTCAGTGCAGCAGAGGTGACCTGGGCGGGCGGTGGTGGTGGTGGTGGCAGTGGCGGCGGTGACGGTGGCGGTGGCGGTGGCCTACTTTGGGTCGGAGCGTCTCCAGTTCCTGCAGCAGCAGCGACACGCCAGCTGCACTGTAAAACTTTAATAATGGCAGTTTTTTTGTTTGTTTTTAAAAAAAAGTTTATTTTCCAGTTTTTTATGTCTTTCAGATTTGCTGGTTGGTTCTGAATGAATGAATAAAACTTCTTCTCCTTCTTCTTCTTTTAATCAAAAATTTACAATCACTAATTTTATCTAAGGTACAGGTTACAACAACAAAAATCCGGAGAATGTTTCAGCTCTTAAATTTTGTTGTTGGAGAAGCAAAAACGGCGATATCTACGTTTCCAAAAGAAACACAAAAAGATGGGATTTTCAGTAGCGATGCAACATTGGTGTGGTACCGCAATAGTTGCTGCAGAATCCAGCTCGAATTTGCCTTTTTTTAAATGATGAAAGACCTTGAAAGCTTCTCGGCAGCCTGGTGTCACAAAAACACTTTGTGTGCTTTGTTTATAATTCACTTATTTGTTATTTATCTATTTATTAATTCTTCTTCATCATCTTCTTCTTCTCCTTCTCCTTCTCCTTCTCCTTCTCCTTCTTCTTCTCCTTCTCCTTCTCCTTCTTCTTCTTCTTCTTCCTCAGACCTGCAGCTGCAGAACATCTAACTGGTCCTGCAGCTCAGTCAGGAGCTCGGACCCCCCTCCCTCAATGTATGCAGTTCTTTTAGAAAAGCCTGGGGCTCAGTGGAGACGGGACAGAGGCCCATTCAGCCTCCATCACTGGACGCCACGCAACCCCAGAGGTGACCTCACTCCTACACAGACAAGCGCTCCTTTGAGCCGGGTGGAGACAGGGACGCCGAGGCCAAATCAACACCAGGATAAATTGATGACATCATAAAGAGGAGATGCAAAGGACACTCTTCTTCGTTTGACTTATTATTCCTGAACGTGTTGGTGATCAGGATTTAGCTTTTTGTTTTTTTGTTTACAGCTGTGATTGGCCGAGAGGAAGCGTCGCCAGTGTCTCTGACCTTGACGCATCAGGACGTCGGGCACTTTTATCATACATGATATGCTATATATATGTATATATATACATATGTATATATATATATACATGTATATAGCATATATTATGCTATATGCTATCCTGTAATATTATATTATATTCTTCTGAAATGTGAAAAGTGAACTACAGCACTGAGGAGCACCCCCCCACCCACCCACCCTGCTTCCAACACACACACACACACACACACACACACACAGCCAACCATGGCAACGCACCCAGATAAACTGGACACCCTGGACAGGAAATAGACTGATCCTGTCGCTGCGCTGAGTAAACAGATTATTTCAGCTGAATGAAAACCAGCCAAGGGGCCGTTCGACCCTGTAGTCAAAGGCTGTGTCAGAGGTCAACCATCACTCTGAACCTCAAGTTCCAGGAAGAGAAGATCAAGTCAGAGATTTTTAAAAATACACATGCAAGCCTCATGATGTAATGTTTTTTTTATCGTTATTATTATTTTTATCATGTTAGATTACGTCACAGCCAGTTTAATGCAGGTCTGTTCTCACTGTGAGGCTGAAGGCTGGAGACTGTACAGATGAAAAAGAAGCAACAAAGTGTGAGGTGATAAACCAAGCCAGTGTGTGTTTCATGAACTGAAAGTGCTCCAGAATCCCCATCGAGAAAGTTTCCCTATCGATCAGTGTGTGTGTGTGTGGGTGTGTGTGTCATCTTCACACCTGCAGTCGCAACACAGCGTAGCAGGGAACGTTTCCCCTTGTTCCATCTCACACTTGAAGTTAAACTAGAAAACTGGACATAAAGGAAGGTGGCGCCACAGGAAATCAGTCTTTTATTATTATTATTATTATTATTATTATTATTATTATTAATAATAATAATATTATTAATAATATTATTAATATTATTATTATAATGACTTGCGGAACTTGATTCTACCTGAACGTCTTGAGCAGAAACGCACCTGACCCTTAAAGGGCTGTGAGTCGACAACATGCAGACACCCGGGGGGGGGCGACAGACTGGACCCCGGCGTGCGCGGACGGACGGACGGACGGACTGACGGACGGACGGTTGGCTAACTTTGACGTTGTTCACCGAGGGAACAAAAGCAGCGTCTGCCGGGACAGATGCTCTGCCGGGAGGCTGAATGCTAATCGGTTTGTGTGGTCGGAGACAAAAGGGCCCAGCTGGACTACACAACACCACACAGCCCAACACACAGAGGAATAGCACAAACCATTGCCTTGTACTACTGACATGACAAGCAAGAGAGAGAGACAGAGACAGAGAGCGAGAGAGAGAGAGAGAGAGAGAGAGAGAGAGAGAGAGAGAGAGAGAGAGAGAGAGAGAGAGAGAGAAAGAACCTGAATCACATCACTAACACACGACTGTTTGTTTGAACTTGGAGAAGCTGTAACTGGACAAAAACAAATACAAACAACATTTTACTAACCATAAAAGAGGAAACAGACCATAGCTACTGAATAAAAGTTGTGTTGTTATTGTTGTTGGTGTTGTTTTGGGATGCACGACTGCGGCGCGTTGAGGTGAGGAGACAAAGCAGCAACAACAGCCGGTTAAAAACGTGTTTGACAACAGAAGCCTCAACAGTCAGAACGACGGAAGTGTCTATTTTGTTTAAGCCGGCTGTGAGTGTGAGTAAGAAGTGGGTCCGACAGATGTTTTTGTGTGGTTCCGGGACGCTCGACGTCTTTTGTTATTACTCGGCTTGGTGATGCTGCTGTTAGCTTGTAACGACACTTTGGCTGCTTTCCGTCCACGTAGCGAACCAGTTCGCTCACAAAGTTTTTCAAAAGGAAAAAAAAAAAGTCAAACAAGAAGAAGAAGACTGTGGAGGTAAATGACATTTAGGATTTGATTGGCGGAGAGTTGAGGTAAAGAAAATGGTGTGAAACAGAGGAAGACGGGAGAAAGACTTTTGGAACTCACCGTGTCACCGAGCAGCAGCAGCAGCGATCTGAAACTCCTCCACCAACCGGAAGTGGCTGACCGGCGCACCGAGTCACCGGCAGTGCAGCGACCGGCTCCGGCCTCCGGAAATGGAACTTGAAACTCGTTCAACTGTCGCGGATAAAACTCACGGAGATATTTTGTTGTTTGTTTGTTTGTTTGTTTGTTTTTTGCTGCGTCTCTCCAGAGATAGTTGGCTCTGGATTGTTCTGACGGAGTCAACTCTACCTACTTCGTGTGTGCATTTCAGAATAAAAGCGGACCGGAATTGAAAATAAATAAATAAATAAATGAATAAATAAATAAATAAAACAACTTGGGCCATATAACAGGGTTGTTGTTTTTGTTGTTTTGTTTTTTATTAAAAGCCATTATATTTACAAAGATGTTCCTTTATTTTCTGTAGAAACTCGAGTGTTTCACTGGCTTAGATTTTTCTGTTGGACTGTGGTAGTCCGTCGTACTCCGACTTTTAAGCCTCCTCTGTGACTGAGATCAATGTTAAGGATCCAGTGCCCTCTGGATTTTAGGGTTCTTCTGGTGTGAAGCTGGAAATTGGAGGCTGAACTTGTAGTCAGCAGTAGTCTGCTGTTGCTGCTGTTGCTGCTCTCGAGCAACTCTCTAGCTCCCTCAGTTGGACATAAGTTGCACATTGCATCTCACTTGTTGCTTGACTCAACGACGCCTACACTATTTTTCTTCTAATTTTGAATCTTTTTTTGTTGTTGTTGTTGTTCACAGCATCTTCCCACACTTAGTTACCAACACTGCCCACCCTCAAAAAAACTCAATATTGTTTTCTGTACATCCTGAATTTCTCTAACACCATGTAGTTTAGGATTTAATTCCAGGTGACAGCATCCATCAAGAATCTTCAGCTTCTCTGATTCCAAGAGCAGCAGAACTGAAAGAACTGAAAGATATATTATAATCTATATTATTGATCATTGCAGTTGCTTGTTTGTCTATTTTACGATTGCCAAAAAACATAATATTTGTTTTACTCAGATTTAATGAGAGTTTGTTCCTGTCAAACCACTGTTTTAATTCATTAGATTTTCATGAGATCACCCTCAAAAGCAGCTGCAGGGTGTCTCTAGAACAGAAGATATTTGTATTATATATCAGCAAATAAAACACATTTTAAAATATTTGATACTTTGTATTATGTCCGCTACTTATATAGTAATGACGAGGATTGTAGGGACATAAATTAGCTTTAATAACACGGAACTGGAACCAAGTCAAAACAGGTTAACAACGCTGACGAGAGAGCAAGCAACAACCACTCAAACGCTGACTCTTGAAGTCCACACGCTTAATCCTAATCCTATAGCTCCCCCTAGTGGGTCACTCCTATATCGTTCTATTTACTTAACTAAATACATAACACTTTGCATATGTCATTTATGTAGAGAATTAACATTTTTGGTCTCAAAATCGATCCCTGGGGAACCCTACAGGTTAAGTCCATGAGTGTTGACTTGTGAACACCCAACATCACAAATTGCTGCCAGTCCATCAAATAGTACTTTTTGTCTAACTAACAAAACTATAATTCCCTCTTCTTTTGTCTGTTGCTGCTGGAGTGAAAACGATAATGTTGGCACTGCGTGTACAGAAGCAAGACAAACCACTGGATGATTCATGAAGGTGTCACACCTTTTCACAAGACCAAAAACCTGAAAATCCACCTAAAGGAATTCTTCCAAGAGCCTGCCAATGTTTATTTTTACTTTAATTCGGTGAAACTGGTTGAGAAAGAAATTCAAACTATGAGAACCTGTTTTGTTTCGCTCTCTTTTTTTTCTCCTTTTACTTATTACTTATAGTTAGGTTCTCCAATGTTTTATCTTCATTTAGACAATAACCCTGCTACCTTTTGAAAACACTCTAAAGATATTTACCCTCACACCCATTTCAGTGAAGACTTTATAATTAGTCGAATTAAAGCACCATTTTAAATAACCAAAGGTCAGCAGGCAGTGTTTGTTTCAGGCAGGGCGGAAAATGTAAAATGTAGGATTAATGATAAGAATGTGCCGTTGGTTGCATTTGTGTGTGTTAGAATTGTATCAAAACGGCATGCGTTAAAAGTTTAACAATGCACGATTTCTCTTTTCTGTTAACCGTTCCTGCTTCCGTTCCGGACCGTGGTCGGGAGACACGGGGGAGATTCGTCTTCTCCAGGGCCGAAGTAACGTGTTTTCTCCGGGGTTAATTCCCTTGAACAATATTATGACCCCGACACTGGTTGAAGCGGTGGCGCACACACACAGAGGAGGACGTGTTGCTATTGAGACAGGAGTTTATTGTTGATTGCACTGTAACTCTCTCTCCACGCACACACACTCACTCCCTTCCAATCACGCACTAAGCTGCCTATGACACACACATTCAGAGACACATCCCACAACATTTCATTTGTGTCGTTATTACATTTGCAAATACTGCGCGGCGCTGACATCGACTTCCTGTTCGGCCTAATTATTTACTTCCCTTGGGAGGCGCGGGAAAGCCGGTGCGCGTGTGCCCACATTGGCGCAAACGGCAGCGGTGACTTGACGTGACCAGGACGATTGACCGACAAGTTGGACTTTGACTTGGACTCGGTCACCTCCGTCCACCTGTTGATAAGCCTCGGTTCCCCCGGTGATCGGACAACCGCAGGTGAGCTTCAATTTCACGATTTTCTAACGCACTTCTGAACGTTCTGGTGTCTGTGGTGAAATTAATCCCCGGGTGAATTAAAACCACCAGTTAAAGGTGGATTCAATTATTTATTGAGAATTTGTTACGTTCTGTTTGTTTTTGTTTTTAAAGACTGGAAATAAAGCTTTGGATGCTATTACAACATGTAATATGTAAAAATGACCAAAGGCTGATAACAATTTGAGCAATATGCGCCTCATAGCTTAACAGACAAAAAAAAAAAAAAAAGACGTAATAACTGTGCACCGACTGATTCCAACCTCTGGGATGAAGCCCAGAGTCTAAGTACGTTGAGAAAGTCTTTCATCACATTTGCAAAGCAGCCCGTTTAACGTCGGTTACTCTTACATCTTTTACTTCAGTTTTCAGTCCAAAGTAAAAGATCCCTTCTTGTGACAGAGCAGTAATGTGGTGATTTAGTTCATTGGTTTGTTAACCTTGCTGGTATTAACAAAGTGGATTCATGTACAGTGTGGTAGTTTTCCACTATATTTACTTTATTAGGGGGGCTTTTCAGCTCTGCGTGGAAGCAAGTTCAACTAATCCAGCAAAGAGTTCATTCGGATTAATGAGAATTTCCTCGGTGCATAAAGGATCTTTCAGTTTTATCACAGATGTTTCAAGATGTGGCGCCCCTTAATCCGTTTTTCCCTGAACAGAGGGAGAAAAGGGGGGAAAAAGTCCTTTATGTAACGAGTCCTGATATTATGAGTCTGTCAGTGATTGTGTTGTTGGTCCTGAAGGCTCCTGCTGCACTTTGAGGCCCGAGAATCCTTGATGGTGAAGATGAGGAATCCCCCGGCGGACCAGTCAGTTGTTGCTCTGTTTGGGTCTGTCTGTCTGTCTGTCTGTCTGTCTGTCTGTGTTACAGACTCAGAGGTGTGTGTGTGTGTGTGTGTGTGTGTGTGTGTGTGTGTGTGTGTGTGTGTGTGTGTGTGTGTGTGTGTGTGTGTGTGCTTCTCTCTCTCTGCAGGGGTCACGCTGTGGCCCTCATCATCTTCGTGCTGGGCCTGGGGACACTGCTGCCCTGGAATTTCTTCATCACCGCCTCACAGGTTTGTCTCACACAGGTTCACCTGCAACCACGCCAGCAGAGCCCAAGAAAAATAGAATGAGACCTTTTTAAACAAAATTAGTCGTTAAAAAGCGCGCGCTGCTGTTTCATCTACAGTTGTGGTTTGTTTTTTGTTTTGTTTATTTAAATAAAATGCCTGTCACATTAGCACAAAATGATTCTCTTAAAAAAAAAAAAGAAATATGACGTCTCTCACCACGAGGTGAAAGCTAGTATTTACCGTAGGTGGGGTTGCTAAGAGATGCCAAATTAAGTGTATAGTCCACCCCAAAATCAAACATCAAACATCATACTATTTCCTGTATTATTATTTATTAATATTTGTCTTTCAAATAAAATTGCCTGTCTCACTCCATTACAGTAATGTTCATCCTTCACTCGTTGGGAGAAAAAAAAAAGAAGAAATGAGTCTGAAAAACGCAGAAGCAGCATCTGTAACTCACTCTCTCCCTGTGCTGTCCTTTTGGCTTGTAGTATTTCAACCAGCGCCTCACCGTTGCCAACGTCACCTCCAACAACACATCAGTTAGCGCCACTGGCAACGAATACAACTATGACAGCTGGATGGCGCTGCTGTCCCAGCTGCCCCTGCTGCTCTTCACCCTGCTCAACTCCTTCCTCTACCAGTGGTGAGCAAACACAGAGCTGCTGATAGCAGAGTTGGTCCCGATGATGATGATGATGATGAAGATGATGATGATGATGATGATGATGGTGGTGGTGATGGTGATGATGACGATGATGGTGGTCGTGAAGATGATGATGATGACGGTGATAGTGGTGATGATGATGATGAGGATGAGGATGAGGATGAGGATGAAGATGATGATGGTGTCTGTGCAGGGTGAAAGAGCGCCACCGTGTGGCCTTCAGCCTGATGGCCATCCTCCTGCTCTTCTCCGTCACGGCCGCTCTGGTCCAGGTGCCCATGGAGCCGGACACCTTCTTCTCCATCACCATGGCCACCATCTGGTTCATCAACAGTAAGTCAGAGCAGCAGGTGACATGTCTGAAAGGATCTGATAGCATCACATGTTTTCTTTTTCTTGTTTTACGTAGCCGTCTCACAAGAACAGACTCCAAAAATGAAAGCCCATCTCTTAATTCTGTGTGTGTGTGTGTGTGTGTGTGTGTGTGTGTGTGTGTGTGTGCGTGCACGTAAAGTGTTTGGCGCCGTGCTGCAGGGCAGCCTGTTTGGCGTGGTGGGCCTGCTGCCGCCTCGCTACAGCACCCTGCTGATGAGTGGTCAGGGTCTGGCCGGGATCTTCGCCGCGCTGGCGATGCTGCTCTCCATCCTGAGTGAGTCCAGCCGATCCTGGTCTTTTCAGGTCGCGTCCCCACAACCGGCTGCCTCCAATCACCTCCGCTCACCGTTGCAGGCAACGCGGACAAGAGCTCGGCGGCACTGGGCTACTTCCTCACGCCCTGCGTGGCCACGCTGGCAACCCTGATGTGTTACTTGCTGCTGCCACACCTGGTGAGGAGTCCCATGGAGATCCGCCCTGAGGAGATCCCCTGCGAGAGGGTTTCTGCCCGTCCCCAGCACTCCATTTGCAGTCGGCTTCATTTAATTCTGTGATTTTAGTGATGCAGTGTTGGCAACGTCCCCAACAATAATAACAATAATAACAATAATAATAATAACAATAATAATAATAATAATAATAATAATAATAATAATAATAATAACAATAATAATAATAATTTATTCATAGCACACTTCACATTTTTACAAATTTCAAGGTGTTACAGAGTGTAAAAACAGACAAAAACACCATAAACAAACATCACAAATCCACTGGGAGAGAAAATCATTTTAAAAACTCCATAAAATTAGAGAAAAGGAGGAAAGACCAAATAAAAACGAATAAAACACTTTTCTAATAAGGTAAAAAATAAAAAAAATAATAAAAAAGGAGCTATTGGCTGTCATAACAGATGCTAGAAGTCGCTAGATGACATCATTGCTTCATTTGCAGAATTGGCCATTTCATGTCATTGTGACGGACACTGTGGTGCTGAATGATAACAATTAATGTAGCAAACATGATTAAAACTACAAATGAACTTCTTCTGAAAGAAAAGAGATACTGACTTTATGGTCCACTAGGGACAGCCGACAACAAGTGACCACAGTCAGATCACTCAGTACCACATGAGGAACCAGAACCTGAGTGAATAAGACCAAAGTCACCATTGGAACCAGAACATTTGAAGCATAAAACCACAGCCTGCAGTCACATTTTTTTTTAGTCTTTCTTTTTTTCTTTTTTTTTCTTCTGCTTTACACATGCACATTTAATTTTCAGACTGCTGGACACGGAGGTCTAAACATCTGCCCTGACTAACTGGGCAGCAGGTTGTTTGTGAGGGTTCTGGTCTGGTCTGGTTTATTTTTCCCTCCAGCCAATTATTCTGCTGCCTTCTGATTGGTTTGTAGCGACCACACCTGTGCTTGCTTTCCGGCACCCAGCGGCTTCTTACTGAACAAACCACCAGAGCAAACAGCCTCAGGAAACCTTAACGGTGACCCTTCGCCTTCCTGATCCTTCATCTTTTCTTCCTCTGCAGGAATTTGCCCGTTTCTACCTGGACCGAAGTCAGCGTGATGAGGCGCAGACGTCGGAAGAGCTCCTCAGCAGAGCAGGTCGGTTCTGATGTTCACGTCAGAGGTCATCAGTCCAGTTGTGTTTGAAAGTGGAAATCTGACTCAACGTTCTTTGGTTTCATCTCTTTAGTCGGCCAAACACCGAAGTTAAAACGAGTTAACCTGACGTTTATCTCAAACTCCAGCTGGCAGAAAGCCCACACAGAGGAAACTGGAAGCCAAACTTGATTACATCCCAGCAGACCAATCAGATTTGATTTGGGTTTTATCTGACTTTACTTGAAGAAATCTGGCTGGTTTTGCCATGGAAGTCATCCACCAGCACCTTTCTTTGGGAAAACGGCATTATCTGATATCTAATTTCGAAGAAAACCACAACAACAACCACAATATAACCGAATTGCAGAAACACTCTGTCCTCTTTACTATCGTCACAAGAGCTTCAGAAGGTGAAGTTGAAGATAAAGGCAATAAATAAGTGTCAGCTAGCTGGAGGCTAGCATGCTAATCCAGGCCCCTCGGATGTACATACACATAAATAAAGTGATAAACAAAAAAAAAAAAATGCTATCCATACAGAGGAGGCGTTCATTAAATATACTGCAATGTTTAAGTAAACTCTCATTTAAATGTCGGCAAACACACCTGCTGTGTCAACATGCGATCACTTCACGCTCCCAGGCTAGCATGACCTTCCACTGAAAAGCCTCCTGTCGCACTGCGCGACACACACTGGCTAGCTGCCAGTTCCAAATCAGTTTTATAATTTCACAAGATTGAAATCTGTTTCGAATCTGATTTGGAATTCTGAGTTATCCACAATGTCACCGTTGAGTCATTTAAAAATGTCACCAACGTGTCCCCACTCTTCCCCCACCTCTTTCATTTTCATTTCTCTTTTTAAAGAAAAGGCCTTGAATAACAACAACAAGGAGCTGGAGGTGGACAGGAAGTCCGTCGGCAAGCCGGGACAGAACCAGGAACGCTCGTCCGTCTTCGCCGTCTTCAAAAAGGTTAAATTCACCTCGTCTGCCGGGCTTGAAGCGGCGCTTTCCCCAAACCACAGCCACAGAATCAGTGACATTTTTTTCTCTGCATTCCTATATATCAGATTAACAAACCTAATAAGCCTGAATGTTTCTTTCTCTGACCAGGTATCTCATATTGACCTTTGTGCCACCTTCCAAAAAAAAAAAAATTGTTGTAACACTTTGGGTGCGTCAGCGATTTGTTCATGGCCTCATTTTTTTGGAGTGTTGAGCTTAATGACGTTAGCATGATAGCTAATGTGCTGCCACTGGGCCTGTCTCATCATACACATAGTTTGTCAGGCAACAGAAGTAAAGCGGAGCGGAGTGAGCTGTCGAGCAAAGACAAAGCGTCAAGCCCCTGAAGAGTTCTCCAAATTCCCAGGATTCCCTGCTGTGCGTGTCGGTAATGTGGAATCTTCCTGCAGATCTGGCTCATGGCTGCCTGTGTGACCTGCGTGTTTGCCGTCACCCTGTCTGTGTTTCCTGTCGTCACCGTCCGAGTGCAGACCATCTACAAAGACTCGGCCGGCTGGGGTGAGATGCCACTCTTTTTCACTCTTCTTCACTCTCTCTGTCACTGTTTGTCACTCTCTGTCACTCTTTATCACCCTTCGTCACTCTCCATCACTTTTCTTCACTCCATCACTCTTCCTCAATGTTCTTTGCTCTCTGTCACTCTCTGTCACTCTTCATTGTTGGTCACTTTTCTTCTCTCCATCACTCTTCTTCAGTCCTCTTTCACTCTCCCTCACTCTGTCACTGTCTGTCACTCTTCCCTGTTTGTGACTTTTCTTCACTCCGTCATTCTTCTTCACTCTTCTCCAACAGCAGTGTCTAATGTTTCTTTCATTACTATCCATCCAGAGGTTTTGCATGAGTTTCACTGTTCCCAGCCACCAGGTGGCAGTGTACACATCCAGGCCTCACTCTCCCAGTGTGTTTCTGTTTCTGGGTATTAAAACATTTTTTTGTGGGGGGGGTTTTCTCCTCCCACAGACAAAGTGTTCACCTGCGTCTGCTGCTTCATCGTCTTCAACGTCATGGACCTGGCTGGCCGCAGCGCCCCCTCTCTGCTGCACTGGGTAAGTGCGCCCGCCTGCATTGTAAAAACACACCTTCCCTCTTCTCTTTCCTTCTTCGGTGACCTTGAGCGACCTTCACGCAGCCCTCCAAGGACAGCGCCCTGTTCCCGGCTGCCGTGGCGTCCCGCACGCTCTTCGTGCCGCTGCTCATGCTGTGCAACGTGGAGAACACGCGGCTCGTCGTCGTCTTCAGCCACGACGCCGCCTTCGTCGCCATCAACGCCTTGTTCTCCTTCAGCAACGGCTACCTGGCCACACTGTGCATGGCCTACGCTCCACAGTGAGTCCTCGTCCAGGAATTTCGAGGATTTAAAAAGATGTGACAGCTACAAAGTAGCATTTTTGTTGGTTGGATTGCACTTTTTTTTCAAGCTGATCCACGTGTTCTTCTTCTTTTTTCTGAACCATTGAAAGATTGAATGTTTCTTTTAGGCTTTTGTTGGATTGTTTTTGTTTAGTATTTATTTGTTTGTTTTTTTATTTTCCATAAATGTATGTATGTGTGAAAAATGTGCATAATTTCCAGTTTTTTAAAGCAAAGAGTGGTTGGACAAAATCAAAAAATGTTGTTGTTCTTCTTCTTCTTCTTCTTCTTCTTCTTCTTCTTCTTCTTCCATCCTTCAGGTTCGTCCACGGCGCCGACCGGGAGACAGCCGGCTCACTGATGACCTTCTTCCTCATCCTGGGCCTGGCACTGGGAGCGTCTCTGTCCTTCCTGCTGGGACGACTGGTTTAAACCTGCTGAAGGCCGTGTCGTCCCCCTCTGAGAAAAAAGGAAAACTTGCCCCTAGTGTTCCAAGTGAAGCCGATAAGGTGCTGCACAGGTGCTACAGGTGTTTGCAGTCAGCCAGCGAACCCAGCAGGACTTTTAATATTTGGATATAGTCAGCAGTGGGTCAAGTTGTTCTGGCTTGTAGCCCCATCTAGTGGCAGCAGACACGCTAGTGCAACCAAATACTCATTATTATTATTACTAGTAGTAGTATTGATAATACTATTCATTTGTCAATTGCAATGTTTTTTCGTTTTGTTTTGTTTTTTTTTAAATCTGTTAAAATGTTTTTATTTCAAAGGCTTCATGCAGAAGAAGCACAACACATTGAGCAGCTAAAGCATTTTTTTCTTTTTCTTCTGTCTTGCTGAACTTTGAATGTTGTTTGTTACGGTTTATTTACTGAAGATGTTTACCGGTACAGAGTCATGTGACCTCAGATTCCCCCAGCCAATGAAACAAGCAGTTTGGGACTGTTCTGGGTTGGTTCTGTTTGGTTTCATATTAAATGCACAAGCAGTTCAGTGTGTTCTTGTTCTTGTTCTTGTTCTTGTTCTTGTTCTTGTTCTTGTGATGCTCAGAAACAACTGATCCTCTAAATAAAGACAAAACTTGAAAAAATTGAAATTTGAAGAAAGTTGAAAGTTGGTAAATCTACTGAATAAATATTACTGTGTTGTTTTTAGTAGCATATATTACGTATATTTTATTATTTCTTTATTTTCAAAGTCTGCAAGTTGAAAAATCCTGACTTTGTTTTTTAAAGGTTCCTCCATCCTACCGATCGTCAGCATACTTACCCCTTTGTTTACAGCCTCCCAATAAAACAGACGCTTGGTCGGACCTTGCTAAGCCAGCCTGAGCTGCTGTCTGCGCCCTCGGTGACATCACAAATGAAATTTGAAAAATACCCTTGTAGAGGGTTTTTACAGATTATGTGGACCCTTTTTAAAAGTTCCCACCTGACTCATTTCTCCATCATCTGACTGGATGATTCGGTCCTGTCGTCTCCGTCTTGTTCTCCGCATTTGTCTTCAACTTAATTGATCACATTTGTAACTTGTGATCATTTGTATTGCTTTGACTTTGGACTTCTGTGCACGGCGTCAGAGGGTTTTCCAGGGAAACTTTCTCCTCAGACTGGCGGTCGGGACGCTTCAATAAGTCACGGTGGCCAGGCGGGTCACGTGTTTCCTCTTCCTGCTTCCTCCCATTCTTCCACCATCCAACATGCAGAACATCCAACAAGGGAAAGGACAACACAGACAGTTTTCCCTCAAGCAGCGTGGAAATGCAGGTGAGTCTCTCTTCTTTTTATTTCTGTCACCCTTTAAAAAAAAATGGCAACATTGAAATCTGGAAAGTGGTTACAGTGGACGAAGCTGGAACTGGAAGTTCTGTCTGTTTTCAGACTTCCCTGCCTGCTCTCACGACCAGTCACTTACTCCTAGCCTAGATGCTACAGCATCTGTAAGAAAAAAAATCCACCTGATTTCATTGGCTGACGGCCTTGAGGTTGTCGAATCTTGTGGGTGGCGACCACATCACTGGATGTCACTTCCTGCCAAGGCCCCACCTCTGTCCGCTGCTGTCACGTGTGTTTGCAGTCATCTTCAACGTTGTGAACACAAACAGAGGGTTAATGCTGAGGATCAGCGTTGCAGCCTCTTCTGCCTGCCGCTAACACTCACACACAGAGATGAACTCGCTGTTTTTCTTCTCCCACCCCATTACAAGGCTGGAAGAACTATAATAGTGGAAAAAAGTTTTTGGACACTCAATTATTGTCATTAAATGTTTGTCTGATTTTTGTTGTTGTCGTTTCAAATGGTTTGGCTGCATCTGAGGCACACAAACAAATGGAAAATAAGAAAACTAAATTATTGTAGTTCTTGTACTCTGAATCTGTTGCAACAAAGGACAAAGTCAACATCCTGCAGAACCACCAAGTTCTGAAATAAACTGCACTTGGAGTCTTATCACTGATTCTTGGCACATTACAGTATGTCACAAATGCATAAGGTGTCCAAGAACTTTGTTATACCAGTGTGTAAGAGAAATTTGAAACATTAGTGATTTCCTCAAACAAGCCCAAGAAAAGCATGTTTGAGTGGCTGTACAATTACAGTTTATCTTGGTTTGACCTTTGACCTGTCATACCAGAGGTTCAAACCTGGGGGAGGGAGGCCCAGTCCCTGGTCCCTGACAGTCAGAGTTATTTCCAGAGAGTTGAGTCGCTGGGAGAAAAAAAAGAAAGAAAGAAAAAAAAAAATCTGAGGGCCCACGAGGAGCTTTGGCCTCACAATGAGTTCGCTTGTTGTCGGGTTAGGTTGCCTGAGACAGAACAGCTGATTAGCACAGCGTGCGTGCGTGTGTGCGTACGTTTGTGTGTGTGTGCAGTGAACCAGGTCGGAGTTTGATACGTCAGTGGAACAGCCAGTCGGACCAGACTTTCTCTCTCTCTCTCTCTCTCTCTCTCTCTCTCTCTCGCTCTCTCGCTCTCTCCCTCTCTCTCTTTCTCTCTCCTCCCAGCTGATTAATTTGCCTCTTTAAGCCGACAACATGGCTGAGACGCAGAGGGCAGCTGGAGCAACAGCGACAGCATCGAGCAGGAAGGTGAGTTTGAGATCGGTGAGACTCATTTCTCTCGTTTTTCTCGGAGTTCTGAGGGAGGAGCGGCCGTCTGCCACGCGTGACGTCACAGTGAGCGTGACGGAAACAACCTCCAGTCAGTGTTTAACTAACAAACGCGATCACGTGCCAAAGTCTGACGGTTTGTGTCAAGTTCTTCTCTCTGAGAAGTCACGACCTCGTTCATTTCTCCTGTCGTTTTTTTTTTTCATTCTTGTGGTTGTCTGTGGTTCACAGCAGAGCAGTTTTTTTTTGTTTGTTAGTTGTTGTTTTTTAATGACGCCACTTTTATTTTGAGGGCGAGCCGCAGCTCCGCCCCCCTGGACTCTGGTTTGCCATGTAGCTCGTGCAGGTCATGTACTCATGTGACCTCACAGGAGGGCCCGGGCGGGCTTCAAACCCCAGACTCCCGGATAACAGCCATGCACGCTTAACCGTTCAGCCAAAGGGATATCCCCTTGGCCAAGTAGCCAGGGCGCATGATCTATTGGAGGCATAGTGACAGGACCGCCACTGTCACACAAGCAACCAGACATTCCAGGCGATAACATTTAGAAAAAGAACTTAAACCAATTCTGACAAAAAATTATCAAGGAAACAGAAAGAAAAAAATATACAATCAGGTCTTCGCCTTGGCGATGATCTGCTCTGTTCTGTCTTATCACTCAGGCTGAGTCCCTAATGATAGCAAATTATGCAAATATAAACAAAGATATTTGGCTTGACAGATTCCGTGACAAAATTCAGTATGTATTCATACTGTATTTGTGAGAATGTACAACAATGTTTGAATACCTCTGAATGAAAATCAATTAGTAATTAATTTACTAATTGGTGATTCATTTGAGATTATTATTATCATTATTATTATTATTGTTGTTGTTGTTGTTGTTGTTGTTGTTGTTGTTGTTGTTGTTGTTGTTGTTATTATTATTATTATTATTATTATTATTATTATAGCTTTATTTCTTCTTCATCAAATCAAAACCCAGCGGTCATCTGTCTGTCTGTCTGTCCGTTTTCAGAGGTGGGTGTTTCCTCAGAGAGCCGCCCCAGAGGAGGTCAAGGTTGCTGTTCGTCCCGTGGAGAGAGAGGAGAGAGAGGCCCATAGAAGCCTGGTAACCCAATGCAAAACTAGCAGAGAGACGAGGAATCGAGGGAATACGCCAGCAAGTAAAGTTTGAGAGGCTTTAACAATCGCCTCTGTTAATAATCAGCCTTGCTGAATAAGTATCAATCAATCGATCAGTCAACTTTTATTTACAAAGCACTAAATCTCAGCCAGAGGCGACCCATGTGCAAGATCTTTGCACAATCACAGAGAAAACCAATTGATCCTCCAGAGCAGCACGAAGCCCAAGAGGGCAAGAGAAACTGCCCAATGGGAGAAAACCTACAGACCCCCTTCCTGGAGGGGGTCGGAGCCACTTTCAGCCCACTGTTGACCAGTTGGGGTGAAAATGAGAAACAAAAAAGATAAGAAAAATAGAAATAATAGAAACAGAGAAAGACATAGACATAGAGTCAGAATGAGGTGCAGTGAAAACATCCAGTAGATAGGAGACAATATTTGAATCCTTTATACATTTTTGGTTGTATTGAAATGGTTTTATTGAAAGAATCATTTCAATAAAACAAAACAGGACATAGTTAGAGTACCAAAAGTTTGCTTCTCTCTCTGTACAGGCTGTTCCTTTCAGGGGTCACATTTCAGGGGGGGCTCAGCCCGGAAAGAAGATCATCATCTTCGGTCACGTGGACCCTCGTCCTGACAGGTGAGCCCCACCCACTCCACTGTTTAAAGGGGCAGGTCGCTCAGTGTGGGTGGGGAATGAAACTTGTGTCATTGTTGTTGTTGTGTGAGGTTCTACGTGGCGCTGACGTGTGGCCGCGGGACGTCTCGGGAGCCTCCCGCCAATGTGGCCCTGGAGCTGTGCGCTCGCTTCCGGGAGCGGCAGGTTCTCCGCAGAACCTGCAAGTCCGGGACGTGGTGGGAGGCCGAGAGGGCGGCGCCTTTCTTCCCCTTCATTCCGGACCAGCCCTTCAAGGTAGCGGCCACTTCAGGCTGGAGCAGGAAAAAAAAGCACTGAGCAAAACAAACCCCTGCAGGTGCAGGTTCATGGACTGCATGACAACAGGGGGAATCGAACCCACAGGCTTCAGTTGCTGACATCCAAATTTCTCAGCGTGAAAAAGTGAATTGTGTATCTCTGTCTCCTAGCTGGAAATCCGCTGCGAACGGAGTCGCTTCCGCGTGTTGGTGGACGGGGAGCAGCTGTGCGATTTCCCCCACCAGGTGGCCTCACTGGACGATGTTGACACCTTGTGGATCAAAGGCAATATAACAGTCACCAAACTGGCCTGACATCCAGTGAAGTTTCCTGTATGGACTCTGAAGGGTAGCGACGCCCACTTTTACTTTGGTTCTTCGAAAAGGAAAACATGTTTTGTTTTGTTTTTTTTAGGAGAAATGTCTTTTTGAGTTGGTTGCGACGACCTGCAGATGTGAAGAACCCAAAGACGCTCAGGAGCCGCTTGATGAACAAACACTTTACTGTAAAAAGGAAAACACTGTGTACTGTAGGTGGTCATGGGTAAATTATTTTAAAACATGATCAAATGTTCCCACTTCAGCTTGTCCTATGTGTAAATGTGGTTTGTAATATAAAATTGTTTTGTTTTTTTCTCCAGATTGTTATAAAAAACACATACTGTGTGCCTGCTGCCTTTTTCTGCCATATCAACGTGTCACTACACTGTCTTTATTACATGTTGTTTTAATAGTTTATTTATCCGACCTGTGTCTTTGTGTTGGTTCAGGTCGTTTACAAGTTCTTTATGAATAAAATGCATTATCATTGTAGTTGTTCTGGTTGTTGTTTTAGTGATTAATTTGCATTAATATTTAAAATTCTAAAACTAGTCTTGTGTCACCTGGTTTGTTCTCCAGGCAGGAATGAGTCGCAAGTGTCGGTCACTTCCTGTACGCCGACGTGCCGCAAACAGCTGTTCTACCTGTTCGACGCAGAAAGTTTTTCACAGAGCACCGGAGTAAAAGGAGGGGGGGGCGGAAAAACCCTGTCGCCGCGGTGCATGCTGGGTGATTTCGAGGCAAGGTAACAGGCAGCGGCGGAGTGCCGGGGCCGGCTGTGTCAACCTTCACTTTTCGTGCGGGCTTTCAGAGTCGTCCTGTGCCGCTTGGATGGACTAAGCCGACGACTGGAGGACAGCCAGTGTCTCACCGGGGGATGGGAATCAGAGAACGGCGCCTCACGGTCAGCTCACCCCGTATTTTCCACCCTCTCTCTCTCGTTGCAACTGAAGCACCTGCTGTCAAAACCAGCCGCGTATGATGGGGGGGGGCTAGGCTAATGCTAATACTTTAGTATTAGCGTAGGCAGAAGTCTAGGCGAGGATGCTGCCTATCTCGGCTTACTAGCTGCGCACTTGACTCGTCTCGCAGCGGTTCTGCCTCCCTCAACCAACCGCAATACATATAGAGATGTTTGCTGCTAGTTTTCTGTTTATTAGACTCTGGAAACTGACACCCTCCGCCGGCTGATAACCTCACTATTCGCAGCGCAGCCTGGCTTTGCGTTCGTGTGCAGGTGGCTAGCGGCTAAGTGTAGCTGCCGTTTACACCCTGTGACAGCGAAGTGTGTGTCGGCCCCACAGTTTGACAATAGTGCTCGTCTAATACGCCGTGTGACTAATCCCTCCTCTTTTGGTTTGCCCACGACTCTGCCCAAACTGTCAGGTCCCGGCTAGGCTAACGGGACCCACCGTTTAGCCTCAGTTAGCCCCGTTAGCCTGATGGTGCCGCCGGGACGCCAAGCGAGGCAACATCCGCGGAACCTTGGCTAGTGGGGAAGATAATCAGCCTTCCGGCCAGTTTGAACCTCGTCACTGTGGCCTCGGCTCGTCTCGACAGATAAACACCTTGTGGCTGGCGGTAGTTTTTGACCAAATTCCGTCGGACTTTAAAGTTCTAGCTAAAGTGCCAGCTAACCGCTGCTTTGAAACGAGTCTGTTTCTCCCCCGAAAACTTGGGGACTCGGTGTGTTGGCGACCCGCTGGGTCGTTTTATGGAAACAGAGGACACTGATGTTGTGTTGCGCCTGTGTGTTGACATCTGCACCCCGGTGATCCTCACCGATAAGGCCGACAAGGCACAAACACAGTGGGAGGTGCGGAAGTCACGCAGAGCTTCCTGCTTCCGGTCAGTGGGCTCAGGTGAAGAGGAAACTTGTGGAATGCGCGTCACAGTTCCGTCTGTTGGCGTCACATGAACCTGCCAGGCTAGCTGTAAAGTCTCTGAAAAGTTGTGACGTGAGCTGCAGTTTGACTCAGTCGAGATTACTCGCTGCAAACATCGAATATCAAAACATATAAACTACAGGAATGCAGTCGTTTGCAAATCTGGCAGCAGAATAAAACTTGTGTAACAAGGCCACGCTACACATTCTTTATTGCTATCTTTTTTTTTAAGCCTTCCCCTCAGTTCTGAGTCTGAATACGTTTAGTTTAGCCAGACTTCCTCTGAAACCTTCTTCTGTATTCAGCCACAAAATGTGTTGTAGAAACTGCAAGGAAATAATAATAATAATCATCATCTAAGAAGAAAGTACACACCAAACACTATACAAGAGCTTTTGGGGGATTTTTCTCTGCGGTGGGCAACATGTGAGTGCACTAATGAAATCTCCGTTATGCGTCACTGGGCACCGGCGTTGATGTCGTGAGGTTGTTTGATGTCTTTGTGTAAACGCCACATGACGCGTTGGTTCTTCTAAATGGGAGGTCGCAGCTCTGAGTGAGACGTCGGGGCTGCTTGTTTCCGACCGGGCTCTTCATCACTGCTGTCACGGCCGCTAGCTGCTCGTCGCCACTCTGTTAGTGTCACTTTGAACCAGAGGTCGCGCTAGACTTTTTTTGTTGTCGGTCACTTTGGCTGACGGCGTCGTAAAAATCTTTTCGTAATCTATTTTTACCAGTCGCTTGTGTTGCTGTTTTTTTTTTACTGATAAAGACATGAGACAAGAGCATTTAATTTTCATTAATTTTTAAATAATAGTCAGTCCAAAGTTAAACAGAAAATCCAAAGCGCATCAAGCAGATGAATATCCAGCTTTTTCTCTCTGCACACAGCGACAAAATCAACTGACTGTAGCCTCAGTAACAACACATGAAAATCTGACTTTTGCCTCTGACAGACGACTTCTCGTGGCTGTTTATGTTGTTGTGGAGCAGACATGGACAAACCTTTTGACTGGTGGGCCACAGTGGGTCCTAAAATTTTACCTAGGGGCCGGAGCAGGAGCAGATGGATGGAGTGTTTTGGTTACTGACCTCATAGTAGGAAAAACTATATCATGTGACATGTAGAAAACACGCGCTTTAATGTCGCCTGAAAATTGGCAACAAACACGTCTTTGAAGCTCCATGATATTTAGCTTGCTGTTGAAATGACTCTCAAAACGCTGTGGATGAAATGCAGCGTTTTTATGACCTACTTTCTATTACTATCATTTCTTCCAAGCTCAGCAGGCCGGATTAAAAAGCTTAACGGGCCGCAAATGGCCCCCTGACCGTAGTTTGCCCATGCCTGTTCTGGAGGCTGAATCGGGCGCTGTGCTGCCACGCCGGAGGCTGGAATTACCACCGCCACCTCAGTTGCCACCAGGTGGTCAGGGGTGTGAATTGCGATCTGTCCAAATGACACGTGGCCTTCAGATTTTTTTCCGTCACGTCAGTGAGGGAAAATATTTGGTTGACGCGCCCTCTGCTGTGAACACATGATCTGACCACGCCCCCTCTCTCTCACTCACTCACTCACTCACTCACTCACTCCCTCTCTCTCTCGCCCCGCCCCCCCAGGTCTAGCCCGGACGGTTTGTGCGTCTCCAGGAGGATCATCATGGAGCCGGACGTCATCCGCATGTACTCGTCGTCGCCGCCGCCGCTGACGGACGACTGCGGCGCCGACCTGGACGACGACGGCGCCGACGACTTCGGGGACTTTGGCACCTACTGCGGCGTCCCGGCCAGCGTCAGCTACGGTGAGCTGGCCACGCCCACCACCTTCAACCAGACGGAGGCGCTGAGCGCCACCTCCCCGCCGGAGCTGCTCCCCGCCGGCTTCGGCCATGCAGCCCCCTCCAATGGCGCCCATGCCGACGACCACCACGAACTACTCAGAGCCAATGGCGTGGGGCCAGCCGGACACCTTGGCTCCGCCCCCTCAGAGCGGACTGAGGTCAAAAAGGTCGTCTCCAGCGGGCCGGACATCCCGGCCAGCGGCGGTGAGCTCGCGGACTGCAACGGCGACGACACGCCGGCGCTGACGAACGGGTTTTCGACCTTTGACCTTCAGGGAAGCCCCTCCCCTCAGAACTCTGTCCACTCGGACCTAAAGGGGGCGCCGCCCTCGGGCGAGGACGGTGGCCATGCCCCTCAGGACGACTTTGCAGACTTTGCTGCTTTTGCTCCCGACGCTGACGCCAACGGCACCGGCGTCCAGACTCTGGGCGGAGCCTCAGAGGCGAAGGAGGCTGAGGGGGAGGAGCTTCCAGCACAGGGCACGGCCTCAGACGAGCAGCTCAGGGATCCGGTCAGAACTGAAGCCAGCTCGGACCAGGAGCCGGAGGCCTCGGGGGAGTTTTGCACTAACGGCGCCGCAGCCGTCAACGGGTTGGACGGCGGCGAGGACAGCGAAGGGGCGGGGCCCTGGGACGGGAAGGAGAACGACACCGAGACGGAGACGGAGACATCGCTGGGCCGGCCGCTGTCCACCGAGGCGCTGGAAGAGCTGGGCGACATCAGCGCCACCACAGGCTCGGCGCCGCTGGGGGGGGAGGCGGCCACGCCGGCCGAACACAGCCAGCTGGTGGAGGACGAGGACGACGGCGGCGAGGACTTTGGAGACTTTGGAGACTCCGCCTCCTTCGCTGACTTCCAGCAGCAGGACGTCCAGGAGGAGCCCAGTGGGGGGTCGCCGCCGCCGCCGCTGTCTGGCCCCGCCCACCAGGAAGAGGACGACTTTGGGGATTTTAACTCCCCAGAGTTTGACCAGGTGGGGGGAGGAGCAGCAGGAGCAGGAGGCGGGGCGACGTTTGCAGACTTCCCCCCCAGCGACAGCTTCGGCAACTTCAGCTCGGTGGCCGACGACGGCGGCGGCTGGAGCGCCTTCGGAGGGGAGGAGGCGGGGCTGGAGGAGGGGGAGGGAGAAGGGGGAGCGTCCTGGGCGGCGTTCAGCACTGAGCAGAATCTGGCGCCCCCTGCTGGGAGCACAGAGCAGCAGCAGCGGGTGGAAGAGGAGGAGGAGGAGGAGTGGCACGAAGAGGGCGGGGCTACGTCGGGCAGGACGGAAACGCCGTCGGTGAGGATTCGAACCTGCAGCACATCTGAACGAAATGTCTTTGGTTTTAAAAAGATGATTTAAAACGTGATCGGCTGCTGCTTGGCCCCCTGCAGTCGCTGTCCAGCCGCCTGGAGAACCTGTTCCAGGTCAGCTTCCCTCAGACCGGCGCCCCCCAGAGGCTGGAGGACGGCGTGGTCTCCCTGAAGAACCTGCTGGGGGCAGAGCAGCAGCAGCAGCAGGAGGGAGACCAGGAGCAGCAGGAGAACCGGCCGTCCGCTGGCAGGTGAGTCTGGTAGCGATGAGCTTCTCCAAACCTGTTTGAGCCTTGAGAGCCCGGGTCAGCCACAGATCTGAGGACCTGCTCCTCATCAGGGTCTGCGGGCCGGACTAGCTTCAGCCTCCCACTTTGACTTAAATTGTTAAAGTTTGACCTCTGACCCCTGCAGGTCAACCAGCAGCGTGTGGCTGCAGCTGCAGGACATCCACGAGGCGCTGGGCCTGCGGTACCAGTGGGGCGGCTCCCACTGCAACAAGGTGCTGCTGTGCAGTCTGGGCATCGACACCCGCAACATCGTAAGTGCCTCAGAGAAACCGCAGAGATCTAAAAAGTCACCTGAGCAGGAGTGATGTCAGAGGTCCACCTCCTGGACCTCCTGGACCTCCTGGAGCTCCTGATGCTCCTGGACCTCCTGATGCTCCTGCACTGTCACTAGATGAAAGGAAGGTTTTGTGTTTCCTCCTTGCAGCTGTTCACTGGACAGAAGAAGCAGCCGGTCATCGTGCCCATGTACGCCGCCAGCCTGGTGAGTCTGTCTCCGCCCACAACTGGAGACGTCCACTCTCCTACCAGGACGTCTGCAGATCCAGACCTGCTTTTCTGGGGGCGCCTCCCTAAACCTGTAACCACATTGTAATTTATAGAGTTATTAGCATTCTTCTTTTTTTGGGGGGTGTTGTTTTGGTAGCTTATCATGTTTCGACAGGAGCTTCTGATTCAATTTAATCCATTCATTTCCTATCATCCCGAGTCTTTTATAAAAGAAAAATGCTAATAATCGTATTTGTCTTATGAAGACACAATGAACCTCATTCAGTCACATTGTCATTGGTAACCAAGCTTGAAAGAGTGTAACTTCATTGGACAAAAAGTGGGATTTTTGAGTGTGATGCTGATGTAGTTGCAGTGTTACAGATGTCCAGCAGGTGGCACTGTTGAAAAAATGTACATAAACGGGGGTCTAGAACTGTGGGACCAGCACAGCAGGTCTGGATGTCTGCTCTCTCGGGGTCTCCTGCCACCGCTATGTGCGCGCTAGCTGCCCCCTGCTGGCAGCCTGTGGGTTTGACCCTCTGCTCTCCTCCTCAGGGGATGCTGGAACCCACCAAAGAGCCCGTGAAGCCCGTCTCCGCCGCCGAGATGATCGCTTCCATCGCGCAGATGCCCCCGGCGGCCCCGGAGCAGAGTCCCTGTCCCTCCGACACCGTCCAGGTGGGGCAGCCAGCAGGGGGCGACCAAGGAAAGGGAGAATAAAATTATAACGCGGAGCTGTGCAGCTTAGTCTAACTCCTCCTCCTGTCACTCCTCCAGCAGGAGGCGCTCCCACCCATCCAGTTTGACTGGAGCAGCAGTGGCCTTACCAACCCTCTGGACGGTAGGTGCCCGCCCCCAGGCCCCCCGGCTCTGGCCCCGCCCCCTCTCTGGTCTGCTTCCTGCGTTAACTAACTTACTCGCCGTCTCCTTAAAACGCCGCCGGCAGCCAATCACAGCAGGCCATCGTTGGCGCCCCAAACTGAGCATGCTCACATCTGATCGTCGGCAGCACCGTGATAAAAAAATCTTCTTCTTTAGAGGAAAAATCCACAGAGGAAAAAAAAAACTAACAAAGTGGTGAAAATATTTTTTTCCCACACCTGGCAGATTAAATTAACGGTCAAAAGAATAAAAAACAAAAGAGTGTGAACGCGAAATGAAAAAACTGTGGATTTTTCCCTTTAAACGACTTCATCACCTACTAAAACAGATGGCGAGTGTCGACTCTCTGATCACTGACACGCCGCTGCATGTCTCTCTCACTCTCTCTCTCTCTCTCTCTCTCTCTCTCTCTCTCTCTCTCTCTCTCTCTCTCTCTCTCTCTCTCTCTATCTCTCTCTCTCTCTCTCTCTCTGTTAACGTCGGCCGCCCCTTGTTTCTGCAGCGAGCGGCGGCTCGTCTCTCTTAAACCTCGACTTCTTTGGTCCTGTGGAGGATTCAGGCTCCAGCAGCTCGGCTTCCATCCCAGGTCAGCAGCAAGCCCCGCCCCCTCCTGCTCCTCCACCTCCTCCTCCTACTACTACCACTCCTCCTCCTCCTCTTGCTCTAGATTAAGTCATGTTTTGGCACCGTAGTTGAAACCTTCGCCAAACTAAAATGAAAATGAAATCAAGCCGGATCCACTCACAAAAAAAATAATCAGTCACGGTCGTCATGGAGACGTTTCTTCCACCGGCATGTGCATCGTATATTTAATACAATTAAAACAAAATCAGTACTAATACTTTAATAATGAAGCTGATCTCAGTTTCGGGTCCAAAGTGATCTGGTTTTTGGGGGAAATTGATATATTTTCTTTAATAAATAACAACTGTAGACTTCCTGTCTAGGTGTGGACCCCGAGCTGTACGAGTTGACCACGGCCAAGCTGGACGCCGGCGCCCCCAGCAGCCGGGTGGCGGACGCCTTCGCCCGCCTCATGTCCACCATGGAGAAGACCAGCACCGCCACCAGGTCAGAAGGCGTACTTGCAACACATTGAAGCAAAAAAAAAAAGAAAAACAACCATTTACAAGAAGACGTCTCTGCTTGAGTCGGTTGAGTTTGTGGTCCCGCCTCTTCAGCGCCGTCCTCTCTCACTTCCTGTTCCCGACAGGAAGCCCAGGAAAGAGGAGCACCTGAGCGAGGAGGCGGCCAAGGTCATGGCCTCGCTGCCCGACCTCTCCTTCATGCAGGCCAAGGTGCTGATGTTCCCCGCCACGCTGACGCCGCTCAGTTCTCAGGCCACGCCCGACTGAAGCCCTGACCTCTGACCCCTGACCCCTGCCTCTGACTCGATCCATTTTTATAATAATTTATTTAGTTTTTTTCTCTCTCTTGCTGCAGATTAGTTCCTCTCCGACCGTCAAAACACACATTAGTGTGTTTCTTCTGTTTCTCAATGTTTTTTCTTCCTTTTTCTCTCTTTTTTTTAAGAATTAAATGAAGCATTTACGACGACAGGAACCAGCTGGGTAGAGAGAGAGGGAGAGAGGGAGGGGGAGATAGGCTGGGAGGGGCTAGCTGCACACGTGGCCCAATAGGAGACGAGATCTTTAATTTATAGAGACGTTCATTTATAGAGGAGAGGGTAGAAGAAGACGTGTTCTGTTCATATCTGTAAGACTGGAGGTGTAAATAATCAGGGATCCACTTCCTCCTTTTTCTTTGCTTTTAATTCTCCACCTTTTAGTTCTGGTGTTTTTCTTTTTCTTCGTGTGTGTGTGTGTGTGTGTGTGTGTGTGTGTGTGTGTGTGTGTGTGTGTGTGTGTGTGTGTGTGTGTGTGTGTGTGTGAAGGAAACACTTGCTAAAGAGGACATGGAACATGAGTGCAACCACTTTAAGACATTTATATACATATACAGAATCTATATCAATCTATATATCTATATATTTATCAACTTGAAACCACACTGCCTGCAAAATCCCACTCGGCGTTTCTTCTTTTTCCCCCCCCCCCCCCTGATTTGTCTTTTTTTTTTTTTTTTTTTTTTTTTTCCTAGCTGCTGTTTCGTGAAAAACATTTAACCCCACTTTTTGTTTTTCCTTTTGCGCAGTTCGTCATATTTTAGCCTATTTTGTGTTAGCCCCTCCCTCCCTCCCTTCCTCCCTCTCTCCCTCCTACCACGCTGGCAGTCCGGGATGCAGCATGTTTCTTTTCTGAATTCTTTTTTTTTTTTTTTTGAGAAATGTTGCTGCCGAGGCGACGGCGGCAAATCCGCCGAGTCTGTCGTCGAGTCGATTTTAATTTAACTCCACCTTCAATCATTTTTAGGGAGATTCCAGACCTTTTCACTTTCAGTTGTCTAGTAGTTTTTTGTTTGTTTGTTTTTTGTCCTGGGGGAATTTTCTTTTAAAAAACGTAACGTTTTGTTGTTGAAAAACCACTGAAATTGTCAAAAGTTTCTCGTCAATTGAGTTTCATCAGAAGGGAAATTTAAGGGACCAAGTTTCTGCTTCGAGCCGTCTCGCAGTTGTGTTCACTGTCCCTGATATGAAGTGCTTTTGTCTGTTTGCTGCACTTATTTGCTTATCATTATTATATATTTGTTTGCAATATTTTTTTGTTTGTATTTGTTTTTTTTCCTTTGCTCATACTACTGTCAGCCCGTCTCCCCCCGGAGGATTTTTGCACATTGTAAAGATGAAATGGATGTAATCATAGTTCACTGTGGCTTTAGACTGTGTACAGTTAAACTATGGACTGTAAAAATGTTTCGGGAAAATTCCTATGGAAAAAAACTGAATCACTTGAAGAGCCTGTCAAGAGGTTTATCGTGCATGCCCAGGTTCTTTTCAGACTTTTAAGTGTGTAAATTTTACTTTTAGTGTACACAAATTAAAATAGCTATCTTCTCCGCCGGCGTCTTGTTTTTTCTTCTTTTTCCGATGCCGACCGCCGGCTGAATTACAAGCACATTTCAGTTCACATTTTTAAAATTTAATGTAAAAAGTGATGCTGAATCCTCATTTTACACATTGAAAAAAACAAACCCAAAAACATTGGAACAAGGCACAGATTGAAGTGAACGGTTGGAAGTTCATCATTTCATTCAAAACAGACATCAGTTCACATCGCTTTCTTTTTTTTTCTTTTTTTTTTTTTTTCCAAAAGTTGATTCTGTGGAGGGAAAGATGAGAAACCACTCAGCGGGATGAAGTAGCCCAGCATATATATTGTTTATGCTAAAATAAAAATAATCTCTTTTTAAATTAGAAAGCAAGAAATAATGCCAAAGACAGAAGCAATTCATAAGAGACAGAAAAGTCTTTTTGACCGAAGGATGTTGACATGAACCTGCTGTTGCATCATCTGTCCAGCAGGTGAAGACGGGGCTCATTAATCTGGAAGATATTTCGGGTTTACATTTTTCTTGTTTTCAGATTTAGAACTTTTTTCTTTTTTTTTAAGAGATTTAAAGTCTCGCTGTAAACAAGGACGGCCGCCTGCATCGCTGAAATAAATTACACAGCACGACAAAACGACAACAGCGACATCCGACTGAAGACGTTTCCAGCTTGAGTGAAGGGACTCTTGAAATTTACTCAAAATTATTCATTTTTTTCCATTGTTAGCACCTGGAGTTGGAGTACACACAACGGCGGCGACAATAAATAATTCAGAGTTGTGTGTTTGTGTGTTATTCAGGTCAAAGCAAACACTGTCGCGATAAAGCGGAAGAAGAAAAAACATACAATTTAACCTGAGAGCAAAGTGCGTTTCAGGGTTAAATTCATCTCAAAGATACCAGAAAGTTGAAGTCGAAAACACTATGACAACCTGCAACTTGTCGGACTTCTTTGGAAAGAGGAACGTTTTTTTGTAAAACACACACAAAAAAATAGAATAACACAAAATGTAATCACATGGCTTCTTTCCATCGTTAAATCTCTTCTGTTTCTGATTTTCTTTCAGGTTTTTCTTCCAGTAAAAACACAGAAATTTTGCAATTTGAATCTATTTTTTTTCCCTTATGACAAGTCCAAGGAGTTCCGGGGCGGAGAGGTCATCAGTTTGTTGGATTCTATGAGGGCGGAGTCTCGGACCTGACACTGATACTATGAGCCAGAATCACGATTGTTGAACATAGATGACAACAAAAGTGAAATACCATGTAGGGCGAAACAGTGGTGCAGTAGTTAGCTTGTCGCCTCACAGCAAGAAAAATGCTGGTTCAATCCTGTGTGGAGTTTGCATGTTCTTCCTGTGTCTGCGTGGGTTCTCTCCGGGTTCTGCGGCTTCCACCCACAGTCCGAAAACATTCAGGTGAGGTGAATTGGAAACTCTAAAGTGTGTGTGTGTGTGTGTGCATACGCGCGTGTGTTGGTTGTTTGTCTTTCTACGTGGCCCTGCAAATGAATTGGCGACTTGTCCAGGGTGTCACCCTGCCTTCGCCCTGTGACAGCTGGGATGCTGTGGCTCCAGCAGACACCAAGACCCTGAGTGCAGGAACAAGCCAGTACTGAATATGGATGGATGGAAATGTCATGTTTTTTGCCAAATTGTAGCAAAAGCTTCACTTCAGCAGTGCGCAAACTGAACAAACTAGCGGCCTAAAATGCTAAAGCAAATTATCACAAATTCAATGGAATCTCCGCCCACTGGTTTGACCCAACCAATCACGTCTCGGCAGCCATCCTAAGAGGACAGTTTAGGTGTTTTTTTTGGTCTCTGAAGAAGCCGAAAGAATCGCCGGTTGCATTTTAAGGATCGATCACACATACACACGCACACATACACACACAAACGAGCACTCGCAAATAGAAAAAGACATTCACACCTTTAGAATCTTTGAGAGTTCTCACTCACACTGACTGCATCTCCGGAGGTTTCCAAAGGCACTGAGTTGGTTTTGTTTTGTGTTTTTTTATCCATAAACGCATTTGATTTAAAAAAAAAAAACATGCAGTAAAAAGTCTCTGGAGGTTTGTTTCTGTTTCTGTGTCTGTTTCTGGACAGCTATTGAAGGCAGAGCTTCACCAGGATAATGTCACTGGACCAGCGCCTCCCAGTGGCTGGTAGGTGTCAGTGCACAGATGGCGCCGCTCATTTAAAAAGGTCACAACAGGGCTTGAAGGGGGGAGAACAGCGCCCCCTGCCTGACAGGAGGAGTCTGATTGTCTCGAATGAGGCCACGCCCCTCCTGCTGCTAGCCCCTCCCTCCCCTCCTCGTTTCAGCTGCCCACCAGCACCTCCATGATGTGGTCCAGCTCCGTCAGGTCCATCCTCAGCGGCTGGTTCTGAGGCCCCGCCCCCACCGGGCCGAACCCGGAGACGCTCCGCACCAGGTCCTCAGCCGTCAGCTTGGATGGCGGCGCCCCCGGTGGCAGCGGTGGGAACGGCGAGGGCGGGAGGCCGGGGGGGCAGAGGTCGTACATGGAGGTGTCGATGTCGGTGAAGAGGGCGTCGTCCAGCGCAAAGTCGGTCAGGAAGGAGGTGGACGGTGGCGGGGGAGGGGCCAGGGCAGGGGGAGGGGCCGGGGGAGTGGCCTGTTGGCTCCGCCTCTCCTCCTTCATGACCACGTCGAACACCAGGCGAGCAGCAGCAGAAGGAGGAGGTGGGGGGGGAGGTGAAGGAGGAGGAGGAGGAGGAGGAGGGCAGAGCTCCTCGATCTCCTCCAGGGCCGACGAGAAGCTGTCATTGGCCGACGGCGAGGTGGGCGGCGGCCTGGGGAGGCCCTGGGGGAGGAGCTGCGAGTGGGCGGGGGATGGAGAGGAGGGGGAGAGGGGCAGGGTGAAGAACACGGGCAGGTCGTCCTCCAGCAGCGAGGCTGGAGTCAGGCAGGAGAAGGCGTCGTCCATGGTGGGCGGAGCCGCGGCGGCAGTGGAGAAGAAGAGGGCGGGGCCAAACCCCGCTTCCCCCTCCCGCCGGAAGTCGTCGTGGATGCGGCGGACGACGTTGTTGATGAGGACGCGGCGCTGCAGGCCGAGGTCAGCGCCGACGCCGCCACTGCCGGGCGACCCGTAGAGCTTCAGCAGCGACATGTTGAGGACCAGCTGGCGCTGGAGGCCATAGGGCGGTGGCGGGGGGGGCGGGGGAGGAGAGGGACGAGGGGGAGGGGTGGCGCCGCCATCTTCCTCCTCGCCGTCTTGGTCCAGCTTCCGCTTCAGCCCGTGGGCCCACATAGATCTGGAGGAGACACAGAAAAAGCTCACACGATCATCTCAGCATACAGCGCCGTCCACGGCCACCAGAGGTCCCCACAGCGGGAGGAGCGTTTCTGTTCACGAGGTCCCAGAAATGCAGCGAAACAAACACAGTTGACGTTTCACATGTTGACTCTCGGTCAGAGGTCACTTCCCTGCCTCCACCCCTCTCTCACTCCCGCACTGACGGCCGAGCGAATGAAAAGATGTCACATGACTGACTCTGTGTGTGTGTGTGTGTGTGTGTGTGTGTGTGTGTGTGTGTGTGTGTGTGTGTGTGTGTGTGCTGAGCTGCCGTCAGCTGACTGGTGGGAGCCCGACACCTTCTGACTACAAACGTCGACAAAAGACAGGAAACAGACGACTTCCCGCACGCACACACGCGCGCGCGCGCGCACACACACACACACACACACACACACCACACACCACACACCACACACCACACACACACACACACACCACACACACCACACACACCACACACACAGACTTTCCTGTCAGACAACTATTTCAACTGGGAACAGTTCCTGGTGA
>NW_027466159.1:927500-1037500 GCF_046127955.1 Nelusetta ayraudi
CATGTCAGTGACTTCAAGGACTGTGAATGAATCAGCACCACCGAACAGTTTCAATCCAGGTCGCCTCTCTCAGTTTGTTCAACTTATTTAACATATACAACTGAACAACTATGACTCCCACTACCGTGGGTTAAAACTACTTTTCAGCAATTCTGAACTTGCCCACAGTAAAGATAGCCGCCAACGCACCTTTAATTTCCATTACTCTCTCTCTAAAGTGAAACAGAAGAAAAATTAAACCAAACATTCAGCACCTGCGATTGACATTCAGCGTCAGGGTCTGACTAAATAGTCCCATGTGAAGACACAGCGCGACACGGGGGGGGGGGCTAGCTTGAAACCAATCTAGCCAGGTGAAACCTTTAATGCTAAGCTCACCGCTTCCAAAGAGTTAAAGGAACGATGCAAAGATTTGTGACGGTGCCGGCAGAGTGACGGTATGTCAGCTGGCGGTGGGGCGCAGGAAGGCCATGGGCTGCTGACCTTTGACCCCAGTGGCTGGCTGGCTGCCTGTCTGTCTGTCTCTCTGTCTGTTGTGTGTGTGTGGGGTTTCTCAGCCTTCATTAAAGCACCAGTGACAGGAAGAAGCACCAACCTCAGAGCCTGGAGGGTGTTTCTGTGCATGACATAATCTGAAATAGAAGCTCATTGAAAAACACCCAACTTTCCCAACTATCGAGATTTCATTTAGAAATCGTATAACCGCCTGGGATGAATGGAGCCTGTCATCACTCTCTGATATTATTGCCAAACATTGATAATCAGCTGGAGGAGAGAGAGTAAATTTCTTTCTAACCTAGTTACTATACATATAACATCAATTTCTCTGTCTCTGTGTCTGCCACAAATTCACATCGTAGACCCCGCCGGCGGAGCTCAAACTTCAGATTCCCTCTTTCAAAGCGCACTGGCACATATAAATAGTCGGTTACATAAGGCGGCTGCTGCCTTTCTATGGGTTCGGGTGACGGCTGACGGTTCCACCGGCTCCCCTGAGTGTGTAAATCAGTGCTGCGGAGTCACAAGCTGTCAGGGAGGCCAGCAGAAGCAGCAGCAGCAGCAGTAGCAGCTGTTCCCTCCTCACACACACACACCCTCCGGGACGTCCAGGCCACCGGCTGCTGGCTCCGCCACCTGCCCGGCCACCAGCCGCCCGACACGGACACAAGCTGCGACACGTCGCCGCAGCGCTTCTCCAGCCGCGTTCACGTTTTAAAAATTAAAGCATTGGATAAAACAGAAATTGAAAGCAGGAGGTATCGCGTCACGGTGAAGAAGTGACGAGTTAAGAAACAAAAAACAAACGAAAAAAACAAACAAATAGCGGCTTTTAAAAAAGATCCTATCTCGAAAGTTGATGGTTCACGGCCACGGCCAGTACGGTTCCTCCGGCCGGGGCTGCCCGTAGGAACTGCCCGCCTCTCGGCGTCGGTCGGTCGGTCGGACGGACGGTCAGACCGTCGCCTCTTCACTCGGTGGCTGCCTCTGTCAACTCACCACATGAAGCGCGTCCCGTCCCGGGTCTCCTCTGCGGCATGGGTGCCGGCAGCTCGGCCGGGTGCGTAGCGGCTCACTGGCCGGTGGAAAGAGACGGACATCGAAGAGAGAAGGAGCCAGTTAGGTCGCACGCCGCTGCTCCACCGTCGGCCCACAGCGGCTGCTGCTGCTGCTGCCTCGGTCCTCGGCGGCGTTCACGGACCTCGACACACACACACACACACACACACACACACACACACACACACACACACACACACACACACACACAATGGCGAAGCAAGGAGGAGGGGACAAGTCAGAGAGAGAGAGAGAGAGAGAGAGTGTAGCACGAGTCAAGTTGGTTTAGGGCAATGGCGCCAGTCACTTCTGGTGGGGACCGTCAAAATAAAAACACTAAGGGAAGACCACAAAAAAAAAAAAAAAAAAAAAAAAAAACAGAATAGCATGTCAGATTATCTGAAAAGATTTTTTATGTAAAATGTAAGCAGTAAAACATAACCTGTAAATTGTTCCCCTGTAGTTTCATTCTTCAAAATAAACCCCAACAGGTCGTAGGCAGATGACGGCCTCTGGAGTCTGGATCTGCTCTAGGTTTCTTTCCACAGGGCATGGGAGTTTTTCCCAGCCACGGTCACACTTTGCTCTGGGGGCTCAGTTGTTTTGTTTTCTCTGATTGTCCAAAGAAGAGATGAGATGTCGTTGCTTGTGATTTAGTGCTATACAAATAAAAGTTGATTGATTGATTGATTGATGGATTGATTTAAAATAGAGAGAAATAACAACTGGAAGTCGTTTTAATATAAGAAGTTAGAATCATAAGAAACAAATTGAATTTAGAAATGATTGCTAATGCGGCACAAAAAATGTTTTGTTTTTGTTTTCAGGACCATCAGGATTTTACTGATTGCCTGAAAAGGTTTGAAATCAGAAGATATGAAGCATTAGCACTGAAATAACTAAAACAAATTAAAACAAAATGTCAACTCAAATTTAAATTTTAAGGAGTTTCCTACGTGCCCTTATTTTGAAGGCCGTGCGTCCCGCGCTACTGGAAGTGTGATGAATTTGACGGCGCCGCTGCGGAGCTCAGCTAAATATGAGGTCACTGTGCAAGAAGCCTCCTCCTGTAAACTGAGAAGCAGCGAGTGTTTCACCGAGGAGGACAGAAACATTCCCACCAGCAGCAGCAACATTCCCACCAGTAGCAGCAACAGTCCCACCCCCACCCCACCCCCATCTCTACTGTCGGTCGAGCCGCACCTCCAATCACAGTTACATAAATCAAGCTGCTGTTGTGATTCCATCGGTTGTAAAACTCAGCATCCCCTTGTGATGTCACAAGGGGCTCTGGGCAGACAAAAGCAGGAAGCTGTAAACAGAGGGCTAAAGAGGCTGCCCTCACCATCCAGATATGTATATTATATATTTACAGATAAAGTCAGTCGAAATAATGCATACACACATCAGGAAAAGAAAAACTTGCATAAATATTTAATTAGTAAGTACTTCTACACACATTCGAAGTTTGATCAAATTAGGATATCGCTTTACTGTTGTACAATGTTTTCCCCAACAGATAGCGTTACCCTCGTGAATGTAGCATCAATAACGGTTGAGGTAACAAACCTTTCCACACCTTTTGTTATTAAAATAGCGGCCAAAGGTAAAGCGTGTTAATCTTGTGATGTCTGAATAAATTGAGTATTTAAATATTTGAGCAAGACGTTCTTGCTCAAAGTAATTTTGTGTGGGCAACACGGTGGTGCAGTGGTTAGCGCTGCTGCCTCACAGCAAGAAGGTCGTGGGTTTGATTCCGGCCTTTCTGTGTGGGGTTTGCATGTTCTCCCTGTGTCTGCGTGGGTTCTCTCCGGGTTCTCCGGCTTCCTCCCACAGTCCAAAAACATGCATGTGAGGTCAATTGAACATTCTAAATTGTCCATAGGTGTGCATGTGAGTGTGAATGGTTGTCTGGTCTATGTGGCCCTGTGATGAACTGGAGACTTGTCCAGGGTGTCCCCTGCCTTCGCCCTAAGACAGCTGGGATAGGCTCCAGCAGACCCCCGTCACCCTGAGCTCGGGACTAAGCGGGTATGGAAAATGAATGAATGAATTTTGTGCGGCTGCTCCAATTTGCAAAAAATGAAGACGCAGGGGCCTTAAATCCATGCAAGACTTTTTATAATCTTCTAACACTGGAAGTCTGGAGGTGGCTGCTGTGCAACCAGTGGAACATAATCACCCAGCAGGAGGTGAAGACACAAGAAGATTAGTTCTTCATTTGTTGTTGGTCTTGTGAGAAAACAAAGCACTCAGGACCGAGGAGTCCTCTGCTCAGCGGCACGAGAGCAGCCTTCCCGGCCCGACTATGTTCTGGCGTCTCCCGCCGACTGACGAACCACAACTATGTGAAGCATCTCAGTTATTCAGCAGTCCGATGTCTCAGTGAAACATCCAGGCTGGAGAGCAACGAGCGGCGTCCGCTGCACACGGTCGCATTCCACCACATTCATCCTCATCTCTCCTGACCTAATAAGGAATTTAACTGAAAAAATGTGATGGAATGGATGTCCAGTTCTGGAAAACCTTTCTAGAGCAAACGTCTTTTTTTCTTCATCAGAAGCGTCAGAGCCTCAGAGAAGGTGGCTGGAACTTCCTATCTGGTGTTTCAGAGCCAATCAGAGTCTTTTCTGTTGCGGAAAGAGGAAGAAATGGCCGTTCAACACGCACACGCACACACACACACACACACACCTCCCTTTTTTTGAAAATGTTTTCTAAGAGCTCTTTCCAGGACGGACGCGTGGAAATGAATGCGGCAGATGTTGTGAGAAACGTCAAGAAACAAACGTGAATGCTGTTGCTGGCATGAGCACTTTGATGAGCACATTTTCATTTGTTGCACGCGTCATTTAATATTTTTGTTTTTCTTTTGCTTCCTGGTGAAGTCTGACTCACATCATGTCGGAAAAAGCCGAGTAGTAGTCGCAACACGCAAACTGGTGTGTGTGTGTGCGTGTGTGTGTCAGCAGCTCCTGCCAACGTCACTGACTCAGGCAGGAAAGTGGAACCGGTCCGACGGGTTCGACAGTCTTCACTGCTGCCTCCTAAATTCAGTTCAATGTTTTGTTTTGTTGTTGTCTTTCTCCTCCAGTCAAGCCAAGTTGAGTCAAGTGAAAACCTGGTAGGAAAGAGTGACGCTGCCCTCCGACCAGAGCAGCAGCAGCAGCAGCAGCAGCAGCTGTTTGGTGATGAGCTGCAGAGGCCCCGAGTGAAGCCGAGCAGCACCTAATCACAGCCAGATGGCCGGAGTGGAGGAGGAGCAGCAGAAGAAGAAGAAGAAGAAGAAGAAGAAGAAGAAGAAGAAGAAGAGTGCATCAGAAATGTCCCAGGAGCAGGATCTGGTCAACAAACACAGAGAGAACAAACTGCTGTCCTGCCGAGTCAGTCAGTCAGTCAGTCAGTCAGTCGTCAGTCAGTCAGTCGTCAGTCAGTGAAGGTTAAGTTAGTGAACAACAAACAAAATATTTGTTGTCAAATATGTAATATTCCATGTCAGCAAGAGTTCAAGTGTGATTTGTTTTCCGGGATGAAAACACACACACACACACACACACACACACACACACACACACACACACACACACACGTGCGCGCGCGTACAAACATGTGTGTGCATGTGTGTGTGTGTGTGTGTGTGTGTGGTCATGAATTCTAGTTTGTGTTCTCTTGGAGCTCCTTCACCAAGTTCTATTGAAGTTCTCAGTTGTTGTTTGTTTTATGACAGTCTCCACTGTGACTCCTGCAGTCAACCTTGTCTCTGTTTGGTGCTCCTGATGTTGCTGCTCGACCTTCACCGCGTGGAGTCTCTGGCCGTCCGTCGCTTTCAGCGGGGCCAGTTGTTTTTGTGTGTCTGCCCGCAGCGGCTGAACTTCACACCCGGAGCTGTTGACCTCCCGCTGCTTCTCCTCCTGCAGCAGCAACAGTACCAGGTGACTGCCGGGCTCTGCAGCTGTCATCCAGAAACCCCACCCCCACCAACCACAAACAGAGGAGGCCCCGCCCCTCCAGAGGCTCCCCTGTCAGCTGGAGGCACACTGCTGGCTGTTGCAGTTGAAGTTAGTGTGTGTGTGTGTGTGTGTGTGTGTGTGTGTGTGTGTGTGTGTGTGTGTGTGTGTGTGCGTGTGTGCGTGTGTGTGTGTGTGTGTCATAGGGAGGGTTCTGAGTGAGTGCTTTACTTTTATTATAGTTTCATGATTTGATTCTACAGTCACACACACATGTATACACACACACACACACACATATACACATATACACTCTTGATCAAAATCTTAAGACCAGTTAAGAAATTGCATGAATTTGCATTTTGCACTGCTGGATCTAAAGGTGGTTCTAAGTAGAGCTTAAAAATGCAAAAAGAAGAAATGGGAGCAAGAGACCAAAAATCTGAGCAGGCAATTTATTAATTTATTGAAAACAACAATTTAACTGAAATAGTCTGTTCATCAGTTGATCAAAAGTTTAAAAACTAAAGCCTTTAAAAGCCAAAGTCTGTGCAAAAATTTGGATTGGTCCTGATGGCTCCCAACGTCACTGGTATGACAAGGAGATGCCACCTGAGAAGTTCTCTCTACGCGGCACAGTGGAGGGGGCACCATCATGACCTGGGGTGCTTTTTCCTTCAATGGAAAAATGGAGCTTCAGATTGTGCAGGGGCGTCAAACAGCAGCTGGCTGTGTGGAGATGTTGCAGCAGGCCTCCCTCATGACTGAGGGCCCTCGTCTGCTTGCTGATGACTGGGTTTTTCAACAGGACAATGGTGCAGTTCACAATGCCTGCCTGACAAAGGACTTCTCCCAAGAGAACGTCACTCTTTTGGACCATCCTGCGTGTTCCACTGATCAAAATCCAATTGAGAACATTTGGGGATGGTTGGCAAGGGAGGTTTACTAATAAAGACATCAGTTCCAGACGGTGAAGCCATCTCCACGCCTTGGCACAAACCTTCCCACTAGCCTTCTAGACACACTCGCATTAAGCATGCAGAAAGAAATATTTAGAGTGATCAACAAGAATGGTGGAGCTACTCATTACCGAGTGTTTTTTACCCTTTAATTTCTGTATTTAGGGGGCTTTAGGGTTTTTTGTGCGATGGTCTTGGACTTTTGATTAACTGATGAACAGCCTATATTTCGGTTAAACTGTTGTTTTCTTGCAATTTCTGAACTGGTCTTAAGATTTTGATCAGGAGTGCATTGACACACACGTGTGTGTCTATATGTATATGTCTATATATACATGATATATGTGTGTGTGTGTGTGTGTGTGTGTATGTACACACACCACTGTTCACTCCCTTGTCAGTACTGACCTCCTGACCCTCCTTTACCTTTAGCTCTGCCCTCATCCTGGCCGATCACGCAGATCCAATCGAAGTTCTGCTAAACTTCCTCCGAGGTTTTTGGTCTGTGTTGAGGGCGTGACGTCATCGCAGAGCCGCAGCTGCAGGTTCGAACGTCCACGATGACAAACACATCACGAGCTCCACGGCCACTGGCGGCTCCAAAAGCACTTTGCGAGGTCACGAAGGCCCACACACGGCGAGCAGCAGCGGTTCTGACCGCTGAAGGTCACCGCCACCGCTGCTCCCGCAGCGCAGACCTGAAACAGGCTCTGTGTGTTGCTGCTCAGAATGCAGGAGTTGGGCGTCGCCCTCTGCTGGAGATAAGCTGTATGTTCACGTCGCTTCTTCCAGTTCTTTCTGATTAGAACTATTTAATTAATAGTTAATAATGATTAGCAGCTCATTGCTTCCTCCTCCTCCTCCCTTCAGGTTTGGTCCGGTCGGACGGTTTAGCTAATGATGCGTCTTCACTCTCCAACACAACAGAACCAGAAGGAACCTTGATGTGTGGATCTTGAGATTTCAAAAGAAACACTTTATTTTTCAGTCAACCCAAAGGACACCTGCGTCTTGTTACTGCTGTCACTAAATGCAACCACACGACGAGTCGTGATGTCACCAGACCTCCACCGGCAGATGTGAACGTCCGTCCCCCCCTGAAGAAACCAGGCACACGTTTCACACCTTCCTGAATCTATTTTAATAAAGACTAGAAGAACTTTTGTCATGTGTTTCACCAGAGAACCCAGAGAAACAGATTTTTTTTTTTCTTTTTACAGTGTAGAACGTGTCTCTGAAGTTACTCCAGTACAAAACAGAAGCTGCAGCTTGAGAAATGTGGGCCAAAGATCATCATTCCTCTCGGCTTAAGGTCGGGGCGGGGTGAGAGGGAGTGGAAAGAAAAAAAAAAGGCCGGAACGAATGAGGAACCAAGAGTGGACGAGTGTGAAGTTTGGAACCAAGCACACCAGAAAAACACAAAACCACCATCAGCACCAGCGGTTATCAAAGATCTCCTTCATCGTTTTAATAATATCAAGACATTGTGCCACAGAAAACGTCGCATCCGCGGCCACCAATCACACGCCGAGGTTACTCATGCCAGCTGTTGGCCACGCCCCCCCTCCTCCCTCTCTCCCTCTACACAAAAATCACTCCTTACATTTATGTATAAATATATACAGTTTATAGATGACTGTTGTTGGGCTGTGTGGGGGGCGGGGCTTTGTGTGTGTGTGTGTGGGGGGGGCGGGGGGGTGTCAGCCCTCAAGTTTTGTGCGGTCAGCTTCGAGAACACGTTTTCGCTCGGAGAGAGACCAGTGGGCGGGGCCAATCCCAATGGAGCACATGCTAGCGTAGCGCAGCCGAATGCAGGTTTTTCTTTAATTATGTACAGGAATGTTCAGAGAGCTGCAGAGACGCGCACTTCCTGGTTCCAACGTGCAAATATTGGGAGGTTTTATATTTATTATTATTATTTTTAACATTTTATTGTTTTTGTTTTTTTCTTGAAAGCATGTGCTTCATTTGAAGGGGCACACCCGGTTACACGTGTCACACCCAGGAGAGTGGGCGGAGCTAACGCAGCTGAATTAAGACATCTTTCAAATTTTTCTCTTGACTCTTGGTGGGGGTTTTTTTCAGAGGGGGAGGAGGAAGAGGAGGAAGAGGAGGAGCTGGAGAAGGAGGAGGAGCATCATCGGACCGGAGCGGTGAGAGAAGACAGCAGAGGAGAAGCTGGATACATGGTTTCGTTTTCATTGGTTAACGTCATACAGTTAAAAATCTTACACATTTATCTTATTTTTTTCCAGTATGAGTGTTTTGGTAAAGTAAGAAAGAAAAAAAAAACAATAACAATAATAATATAATAAGGATGATGATGATGAAGATGATGGAGGAGCGCCCAGTGTGTGGTGGTGGTGGTGGGAATGGTTCTAAAGTCGACTTTGAGATGGCGCGGTGGGAATCTGGTGTTGCAGCTACACACACACGCACGCACGCACGCACGCACGCACGCACGCGCACGCACACACACACACACACACACACACGCACACACACAAAATTACAAACCGCTCCACTCAAAGTCTTCCTCTCTCTCTCTCTCTCTCTCTCTCTCTTTCTCTCTCTCTCTCTCTGGGTCGTCCCTGTGGTTAAACGTTGAGACTGGTCGCAGGCTCGGAGGGGGGCGGGGCCATGCCACCTCAGCAGCAGCCTCCGGACGAGGTGTTGACCGGCTTGCTCTGGATCTTGACGTTGGACTTCTCCGAGGCGCCGGCCGTGGCCCCGGGGCCCATCCTCTTCTTGATCTCGGCCGCCATGGTCATGAAGGCCTGCTCCACGTTGGTGGCGCTCTTGGCACTCGTCTCCAGGAAGGGGATGCCCAGGTTGTCGGCAAACTCCTGGCGGCGGGGAGGAGAGGGAGAGAGGGAAAGAGAGGGAAAGAGAGCGAGAGGGAGAGAGAGAGAGAGGAGAGCGAGAGAGCGCGAGCTGGCTTTAGCATAGGAGCTAACTGCTCAAAACACGATGATTGGAGAGCAGCATGTTCAGTTAGCCCGCTGTTGACTGCCTGCCACTGGACTGCTTTGCTGGTTGGACCATCCACGTGTTGGGAAGTTGGGGGGGGGGGGGTATTTGTGCCCTTTGTGACATCACAGAGGGCTAACTTCCCAGAACTGGGCTTATTTTTATTTTATTTTTAGCACAAGCTCTCTGAAAGATGGAGAAAGCAGAGGAAGCTTCTTCATATTTGTCACTGCTGGGACAAAAAAAAAAAAAAAAAAGCGTTGGCGAAGTATATAGATAGATATTCCCGGCACCAGCGCGTCAATGGGGACACAAAAGAAGAAACCTCGTCATCTGAGTAAAGCGGGTTTCAGTGCATTTTTTACTAACGTAGTTTCATCCCCCCCCCCCCCCCCCCCCCCACTCATTCAGAGTCGTCACCGTCATCCCACCACGCGACTCGTGACACTTGTCGCCCCGATGCACCTCAGCAGCAGCAATCGACCCGTCTTGGGGTTGATGACTGCACGCTGGGCAGCGTGACCGACCGTCTCATGCTCATGTTCAAATACTGTGACAACCAGAAACGAGTGTTTTTTTTTTGTGGAGGCTGTGCAAACAAGATAACAGGGACGAGGAGGTTGGGGGCGGGTGGGGGGGGCAGGGAGGCCGTTCACTGCGCTCGCCCCTTCGCTCGCCCGCTTCCTGCCCGCTTCCTGCGGCCTCACCTTGGCCGTGGTGTAGTCCACCACCTTCTTCGTCGTGAGGTCGCACTTGTTTCCTACTAGCAGCTTGTTGACGTTCTCGCTGGCGTAGCGGTCGATCTCCTGCAGCCACTGCTTGACGTTGTTGAAGGACTCCTAGAGATGACAAGCCGCTCAGTCAGAAAATGAAATGGAAATGAAAAACTTTTTCTTCTCTTTTTTTTTTTTTTTTTTTTTTGCAGCTGATGGTTCAGCAGCCGTCACAGCCCAGAAATGGCTTCACTGATAATAATAATAATAAAACTCCATGAACAACTTCAGTGACCCCACTTTGACTTGGCCCAGGTGGTGAGAACAGCGGAGGGAATTGCGGGAGGTCGACTACCGGATCTGGACACAGTATATATACACTGGTCGTGTCCAGAAAAAGGCCTCCCACCTGAGCAACAGACTGTCGGCATCACTTTGCTCAGGGGAGACGGTAAGGAACCATTAAAACTGCCACCACCAGACTCAGGACAGCTATCTCACCACCCACTGCCACACGTACAAAAAAAGTCCCCACCCTTCCCCTTCTCCTGCACTGAGCACCCTCCATCTCCTCTGGGACCGTGATTCATTTACACATTACAACTTTTTGTGTTGAGTGGTTGTTTTTTGTTTTGTTTTTTACCATTCTGAGTATTCTTAAATGTACTTTTTCTGGGGTTTTTATTTTAAGCGTTTTTAGCCGAGAACTAACTAAAAAGGATTTTTTTTTTTTGCGTGCACATCATGAAAAACAATCTTGACTTGACAGGGGAGAAAGTCCAAAGTGCCCGACAGTAGTTTTGACCGTTAGGGACACGATACAGGAACGAGTACCATTAAGGAAAAATAAAATAAAGAACAATATTATAAAGATAAATAATTAAAAAAAAATATGTCTAAACTAAATATCGAGTGCTTCCTGAAACAAAAAACAAAACATGTGGAAAGTCCGCGACCAAAACAATAGGTTCCGAGTGGTGTGTGTGTGTGTGTGTTCAACTCTAGCCTCATCACTTTGGTTTTTAGTTGCTCACGTGGTCCCATGTAAAAGGGCGCACTGACGTTGAGCTATACTTGTAATTGGACAGCGTGCAGATGTCCGACCACGGGGGGGTTTTTGTTGATCCTATTAGAACATATGAAGAGCACATGTGCGAGTGTGTGCGGCGCTGACCTGGTCCGTCACGTCATACACCACGATGATGCCGTGGGCACCCCGGTAGTAGCTGGATGTGATGGTGCGGAAGCGCTCCTGTCCGGCCGTGTCCCACTGGGGAAGGAAGAGACGAGACAAAGCTGCGTCAGTCCAGAGACCTTGGCCGACACCATCACCCTCACTATCACCACGGTTGACTTATCAGTCAGCCGCGCTCGCACTGCTCACAATCTGAAGCTTTATGGTTTTGCCGTCCAGCTCGATGGTCCTGATCTTGAAGTCCACTCCGATGGTGCTGATGTAGCTCTCTGTGTACGTGTCATCCTGGTATAAAACACACACACACACGCACACTCGAGTATGACACCTGCAGGTTCAATCGGTCGCGACGATTCTGACAGGAGAGGGAGGAACATTAAAAGGTTGTTATGTAATAAACAGAGACTCACTGCGAACCGGAGGAGGAGACAGGACTTTCCCACACCAGAGTCACCAATCAGGAGCAGCTTGAATAAATAATCACTGTGGAGACGCAGTCAAATGATCACACCTGCACTTCAGGCATCATTGTGTGCTTAACAAACGCTTTTCTTGCGTTCCTTCTGAGACATTCTATGATATTCCTAGACTGACGGCATTTCTTTTTGTTTTTTTGTTTTTTACAACCGACGGGAAGTTCTAGAAACTACTCAATCTTCTTTACGCTTGCTGTGCACGTTACTTAAAGAAGTACCTTCCAAATTAATTGCCGTTTATATTTTCATCAACCTAATTGTCAGCGTAAAGTCACAAAACTAAGCTATCAGATGTAATTTAAGATGGTCATAATATGTGTACAGTTGAGGTGAGCTAGCACTAAAACAAACAAACATTCAGACAATGGCCCACTAAATCAACAGATGATTCATCACAATGCCCAGTGCGGAAACCCCATTTTGGACTTTAAAGCAATTAATTTAAGAAATAAATTCAAGGAAACGTTTACGTTTCATGGGAAGTTAAAAATCCAACAGATGTTTATGGATTAAGCCTTCAGAAAAGGATTTTCGATGTTTATAGTTTGTTGGTTCATTTACACAGTTTTTAGTTTTAACCTCGAGTAGTGAAACTAGCCTCGGTTGGCAAAAACAGAAACACCAACAACACTCGTAAACAACACAACCAGCGACCCCCAAGTGAAGAAATTCACACTATGACGTTACCCAACTCGACATAAGGAGAACATTTAGCAACTTCCTGTTTGGGGTGGACAGATCGCGGTGAAATAACCGCTGTACCGACCCCGGATCAGATTTAACCAAGCTCCGAGTTTATTGGCAGGAACAGGGACTTTTTGACGCACGCCATTGTACAACTGCCACGAAAAAAATTCTCCAGAAATAAACAACCTGAGTAACAAATTCCTGAACGGTGCCTGGTAACGCTCCGTAGCTGTATCCGCTTAGCACGCTAGCGGCTAATGCTAATTCGGTTTAAATCGGGGGGTAAAAGACAGTCAACATCTGACACAGAAAAAGTATTAACAATTAGTCGTGCCGATCGCCGTGACGTCGAGCAGTAAACGTTGACAAGCGTGTGTCTGCTGATCGACATACTGGCTGTCATCTCCCTCCGACCCTCACCCCCAGCCCCCCCAACCCGCTAACTAAAAGCACAGGAGACAAAAGCAGCTGACGTTCATTTTGTACGCAGCCCAACAGGTCCGCCTGGCTAGCCTGGCATTAGCATGGCTCGTATCGTTAGCCTAGCTCTCCCCGGCTGTGGCTGACAGCTCACCCGGACCTGGGGCCGCTAAACACCGACAACGCTCACTTACTATTCGGGATTCATCGCTGACGGGAGATTGTGAACTGTTGTTACTGTGAAAGCAGCTGGATTCCGACGCGGCTTCGCTCCGGCGGTGGTCGTCAGGTGGAGAAAAACACCGCTTTTCCCTGTTGAGAACTGGCTAAACGGGTCGTCGCAGCCAGAACAGCATAATCGAATCAAATATGGCCGTCAGCAATACCTATACGGAAATTCGAGACGACGGGAATCCTGGGAAGTGTAGTGGTTCTTGCAATGGGCGTGAACTCAAAGCAAGGCGGAGGTTGAGAAAACCAAAGAGGAAGTACAAAGTCGGATAGATTAAAAGATATTTTAGTTGATATGGTTATTGTAGGTTGATGGTGCTTTGACGGTTCCTTCTCTTTTCACTATTTCTTTTGAGTAAAGAAAAAAAAATTAAGAGTGAAAGTACAATACACAAGTTTTAAGCCCCAAATATGACATCCTAATTTTCACTCTAAAGTTTGGTTCATGGTCGAGCTTTGATGACGAGGATCTCGTTTTAATGTTGAATTACAGAATTGATCAAAGACAAATGGACATGTTGGGTAGTTGGATACAGTCACGGGACATAAGGGTGTCATTGAGTAGTATCTATTTTATTTCTTGGAAAATAAATCCTGATTTACAAAAAAAAATAGTAACACTGTTTTGTCAACAGTTGGTGAAGCTAAAGGGCTCAAGTTGGCATTTGTTGAAAGGCCTGAAGGCACTTTTGATTAATGGGTAAGTATCCTGGCTGCAATCATGAGTGAAAATATTTTTGATTTTCTCTGACATGACAAAATACATACAGTACAAAGACACAAAACGCAGCAATAACCTGAAAGATATTCTAAGGTATTTCACTTGATTTTTTTTTTTTAATTATTAAATTAAATTTCATTTATTTTTTTTGCCCCCATCTAAAGACGGTCTATGTGGCATACTGGAGTGATGATCAGAGGTGCTGAATTTTTACCGCCGTCATTCAGGCCAGGGTTGAAGTACGGGAAGAGTTTGTCGTTGAAGCAACAGCCTGTGAAGCAGTAGATCAGGTCAGCCGTGTCACCGTCGTGAAAGGAGACCAGGCCCTCTTCGTAGTCCACAAACACGCCCACCTTGTGGGGCAGGGACTTGACGGTGAGGCTGACTGGCGGGTCAGCCAGGGCCCTGTACTTGAAGCGCTTCCTCAGCCAGATGGCCCAGTAGCCGTCCTGCGGGCTCAGCGGGACGTCCTCCACCCTGTTGATGGACTCTCGCGCCACTCCGCAGTCCCACGCCGACTTCCCTTTCACCTGGACCTCAAAGTAGAACCTGCCCGAGGAAAACCCTGTAGTACCCAGGACGCAGGGGTTGACCACGAACCTCTTGGAGCTGTCGGCCAGGTTTGGGTTCATCTCACCGGGACTGACTTGCTTTCCGTCATCAGACAGCAGGAGGCAGCGATGAGCCGTGTCCGGGTCCAGGCTCACCTCCACTTCGTACTGCTGGACCCTCTTCAGCTCCACTTCCAGCAGCTTCTTCACCTGCTGGTGGATGGCGTCCTCCAGCTGAACCGCAGCCCTCACCACAGACCCCTCCTGGGACGGCAGCTGGACGCTGACCTGGTTCCAGTCCTTGGTGGCGGGCGGCTGGTGCATGTTGAGGGACTGGAAGGCCTGCAGCAGAGGGAGGGGGTCGTCAGAGATGGAGATCTTCTCCACCTCTGCACTCGTGCTGTGCAGATCAGAGATTTCCTGCTCCAGCTCCTTGATGCAGTCCTCGGCCCGTCTGAACTTTGTCTTCTGCTTCTCCTCCAGCATTTCACAGAGCGCGTTCAGGCTGCCCTCCACCAGCTCTGTCAAGCCGCTGAAGATCTGTACACCCTCTGCCCTCTCCCTTTCTGTGTCCTCTCTGATCAGGTCATAGGAGAGCGCAAAGTCCTCGACCATCGGCCTCCTCTCCTGGATCACCTGCTGCATCATAGCCACCAGCTGGATCTTCTTCACCTCACATTCTTCAACCAGAGGAACGATCTGGTGAGCTTTGTGGTCCAGAACCGGGCAGAGCGCACAGACACACTCCTGGTCGGTCCTGCAGAACAGCTCCAGGGGTTTGTTGTGCTTCATACACATCCTAGCTTCCAGGTTCTCCACGGGGTCGATCAGCTGGTGCCTCCTTAGGGCCGCCACCGTCTGATGAGGCTCCAGGTGAGTACTGCAGTAGGAGACCAGGCACACCAGGCAGGACTTGAGGGCCTTCTGCTTGCTTCCGGTGCAGACGTCACAGGGAACGTCTCCCGGCTGGGAAACATTCTGATCTGAGCTGCTGTAAATGTTGCTGCTGCTCTTCTTTTTGCTGCTGGCCTCCAGCTGAGCCTCCTTTTTGAACTGGATGACCATCTCAGAGATGAAGGTGTTGGTTCGTAGTTCGGGTTTCGTGGGGAAATGTGCTTTACACACGGGGCACCTGGGTGGGACGTTGACCGTCCAGTGCATTGAGATGCAGGCTTTGCAGAAGTTGTGGCCACATGGTGTCGTGACCGGATCGGAGAAGACATCCAGACAGATAGAGCAGAGGAACTGGTCCTCTGACAGCAGACAGCATTTGGCAGCAGCCATGTTGACAGCACTGGAAAACAACAGGAAAAGGCTGTTGAAATATAGAATCATCCTTAGTGTAATAATGATCTCATTAAGCTGTTTACAGAAATATGAACATTGATATCTGGACAAATGTGTTTGGTGTTTAAAATCATATTTTTTCATTGTTTTTATGAGTTTTTTTTTTTTATATATATATATTTTTTTTATTTGACTGCCAATTACTATACCTTTCTGGCTTAAACATTTTTTGATAAAACAACAACAACAAAAACAGCGAAGGAAGCGTCATCAAGCTCCAATGTCTCCCTGAAGTGGATTTTTTTAGATAAGCAAAAAAAAAAGATTGTGACTGTTAAAAAAAAATAAAAAAACATGTTGAGCTGAGTTATAAGGAAGTTTTTTTCTGACTTTGACCTGCGTGTTGCCTCATGTTTTCAGCGACTTAAAACTGAAATGGATTCACTCCCAAATGATGTTCATTGTACTCACCTGTCTATCGGAGACCCTTGGTTGGAGCTCAGGTGAACAAATTCTTCCTTTCGATAAAAAGAAACAGCAACTAATTGTGACTCCGGCGTTGCACCCACTCACTTTCAGTTTTGTGGCCCAACCTTTGGCCATGTGTTACATGTGCACGCGTTACCTGTGACATGAGGATTTTCCTGTCAGGTCAGATGGCGGTTCTTGTATCTCTCCTCCGGGGCAGGAGATTACAGTCGCTAACTGGCCGAGCTCATCTCCAATGGGTTGCAGTCAACAGGACTCTTGTCCAGTTTTATGTCCAGAGAAAGGATGTCTGCACACTTCCCTTTTATCATCTCTCTTCCTCATCTGGTTGATGTATTTTTAATGTTGCATTGTCACCCTCAGTTTCGATTACTGTCGTCTTTAATTGGGCTCAGGACACTTTCTATGTACTGTTGGAAGTGTAAACTCTGACAAACAACAATTTGCCAGTTGATCTCATACGGTCTAATCCACTTTAACTATGAAGCACATTTTACAGAATAACATTGCATTGTAATATAATAAAACACCATAAAACCAGTACTTAAGCAGGTTCAGAGACCAAAGGACAAAACATGGACTATAAATTGAGTCAAAGCAACAGACTAAAAGCTCTCTCTCTCTCTCTCTCTCTCTCTCTCTCTCTCTCTCTCTCTCTCTCTCTCTATCTCTTTCTTTCTCTCTCTCTCTCTCTCTCTCTCCCAGGGTGGTCAACCAATTTGGAAATCGTCTCACTTATACACTGCATGAAATGCAATACAGCGACTAAGTTTTGTTTAGGGTTTGTTCGATTGGTTGTTTGTTCAGTGTGTGCGTTCCAGTGACATTTTTGCCTTACTACTTAGTTTAACAGTGTATTACATTGACTCGTCTTTGCCAGTATCTGATTTTGGCGTCATTATTAGGATCCTTAACTTGTTTCTATTTCCTGTTGACTCTGCTCGAACGAGCGCTTTTACTCTGAAATGATCGTGACCGGAGCACAGGGTGTGCCGCTTCCGGTCTCTTGATCGTTAACTTTAGCTGGTCTGCCAACTAGCAGCAGAGGGACCGACTCTCCCGCTGGCGTCGGGGAACAGACATGGATAGTCAGGGGAGAAAAGTGGTGGTGTGTGACAACGGCACCGGGGTGAGTCTCTGAACGTGCGCCACCAATTGGAACGTGATGTCGGCGAGCTCGCGGCTCCCTGGAAGATGCACTTTTTAACGAGAAAAACGGGAACGGGGGAAACTAGCACAAACAGGAAGTGGCGGATAGCTAACGTGTGTGTGTGTGTGTGTGTGTGTGTGTGTGTGTGTGTGTGTGTGTGTGTGTGTGTGTGTGTGTGTGTGTGTGTGTGTGTGTGTGTGTGTGTGTTTGGAGGAGTAGGAATGTGTCTGTCAGCTGGATTTCGCCCACTCACACACTTCTGGGCCAACCTGCAGCTGGCTCGGACACATTTCCGGGTTCGGGTTCAGACACCCGGCGTCATTTGCTCTCTTGTTTTTGTTTCTCGTTGGCTGCTTAAAGCTGCTGCTTGTGCAACTTTGTCAGCAGTGACGCCAAACACACAAGCCGTTCAACAAGAAAACACAATGAACTTTAACAAAGCTCGTAGTAGTGGTGCGAGACAAGTAGTTTGCTATTGGGTGTTGTGTACTTTCTATTTAAATTCGGGTCTGACAACGGAGCGAGTTGTTGTGGTGCCTTAGCCGACTTCATCCATTAATGATAATCACAGTTAAGGAGGGGGCAGCGCAAGGGAAAAACTGCAACAGCAAAATCAGCTGTGTGTAATTCAGCCATTATGTGAAGTTAGCAGTTAGCAGTTAGCTAACTGACACAGGAGCCGCCCTCGGATCCAGATGTGTGCTTTTCACATTCTCTCTCTCTCTCTCTCTCTCACTCTCTCTCACTCTCTCTCTCTCTCTCTCTCTCACACACACACACACACACACACACACACACACACACACACACACACACATTACGAATTAGAAACTGCAGCGACCTACAGCGCCGTGGTCTCCAGTGCGCATGCGTCTGTCAGTGATTGCGGAAGTAGACACGGTTCTTCCATGTAAGGGAAACTTGTCGGATCTGCTGCAACTCTCAGCAGCGGGGTGATCGACAGGTGGCGCTGCGGGCAAAGTAACATTTATTTCTCTACTCCTGTCAAACATTCCGGGTGAAAGTTGCCTGAGAGGTTTCGCGTTTCTCGGCAAAAAAATAACGGAAATTGACTCGTTTGATCTGGACACAACAAAGCTGGTAATAGAACAAATCATTTCCGGCTGATTGAAAAAACAGTTTTGTCGTATGTTAGAAATAAATTTTGTTCATTAACTCAATTTATTTTTCATATTTTAGTTCACTCTGAATGTATAGCTCTATTTATTTTTGATAGCTGCTGTTCTGTTTTATTCTCATTTCTACATTTATTTAAAAAAAAAAAAAAAAAAAAAAAAAAAAGAGTCATTTAGCTCAAGACAACAGTGGATTCTGCACCCGCCCGGCGTGTCACTCTTGTCAAGGTTTACCTTCAGTCTGTTTTTCTTCCCTGTCCCCAGTTCGTGAAGTGCGGCTATGCAGGCTCCAACTTCCCCGAACACATCTTCCCGGCGCTGGTCGGCCGGCCAATCATCCGCTCCACAGCTAAAGTGGGGAACATTGAGATCAAGGTGAGTTCCTTCCTCTGGCTGTGTTTCTTCAGCCGCTGATTGGTCCTGAAGAGTCCAGAACACGTCTCCTGTTGCCCCCTCGACAGGACCTGATGGTGGGGGACGAGGCCAGCGAGCTGCGCTCCATGCTGGAGGTCAACTACCCCATGGAGAATGGCATCGTGAGGAACTGGGACGACATGAAGCACCTGTGGGACTACACCTTCGGCCCCGGGAAGCTCAACATCGACTCGCCCAACTGCAAGATCCTGCTGACCGAGCCGCCCATGAACCCCACCAAGAACAGGGAGAAGATCATCGAGGTGGGTGGTGGACCTGGGGTGTGGGGGTCAGTCAAAAAACAAATGTAATCACATCACATTATAAGAAGAAGGTGCTCCAGATTTCCCTTTCACAACTATTCCCCTTTATTATTTTAATCTCTAGACTCTAGACATCACTTGCCCCCCCCACACACACACACACACATAAACACACACACCTTCCTACCTCCTCCCATCGCCATCCCTGTTGGCTTTCACTGGTGCTGCAAGAAGAACCTCAATATAAACAAATGATGGCCCAGATAACAATTATATGTATGGGTGAGCGATTAGCACCTTTTGTGATGTCACAAAGGGTACTAATATTTTTATTTTTAGCAGAAAGCTGTAAACGGAGGGCTAAACCCACCACGGGATCATGACTCGGCTCGCTCAGGACGACAAGTGTGATTGGCTGACGGGGTTCTTTCTCCGCGCGCTCTCTCTCCCCCTCCAGGTGATGTTTGAGACGTACCAGTTCACTGGAGTCTACATCGCCATCCAGGCCGTGCTGACGCTCTACGCCCAAGGTGTGTTCGGCCACACACACACACACACACACGCACGCACACACGGGCTTCTAGCACAAGGCATGCTGGGAAACGCATGCATCCTCTGTCAGCCTTCTGATGAAGTTCCTGCGTGTCGTCTCCACACGTCCGACTGTTCCAGCTGCCGCGAGTCCTTGTTGCAACCCTCTGCTGTCTTGCAGGACTCCTGACTGGCGTGGTGGTCGACTCGGGGGACGGCGTCACTCACATCTGTCCGGTGTACGAGGGCTTCTCGCTGCCTCACCTGACCCGGCGCCTGGACATCGCAGGGCGAGACATCACTCGCTACCTCATCAAGGTACCGATGGCCTTTAGGTCCTCCCTCCTCTCCCCACCGTGCTGCAGCCGTCTTATTAGTTAAAGGCATAGCGCTGAAAATCGATTAGCCCCCCAGTGGTAAGTCAGGAGAATGCAGGATGTCCTGCTGGATCTCATGTTGTCCTTCAAAGTCAAATCAACCCTGAACAGATCCACCTCCCTCTGACCCCTGACCCTTGACCCCTTAGGTACACTGCAGTAAAATATAGCTGCCTATGTTTTATGTAAATATGCAGAATACATCAATACCTATTATTATTATTATTATTATTATTATTATTATTATTATTATTATTATTATCATTATCATTACTCAATTCAATTTTTTTTAGTTTAACTAAAACATTCACATTTAATTTTGTTTGGATTTAATGTGAATAGACAAATGTCAAATTTTACACACTGGGCCATTTAGCAGACCCGTTTTGGACTTTCTTCTTTTCCAAAGTTTGAGTCAGTGTAACTTGGTCAGGCTTTATCGCAAACTGAAGAAATTTTTATATTTATTTTTTTATTTAACCTTCTTTAACCAGGAAAGGGTCCCATAATTTACAATAACTCTTCTTCCATGGAGTCCTGGCCAAGACGGACGGCAAGGAGTTACACGATACACAAAAGACAAGACAAGGCCACAAACTGCACCACAGATGACATACTACACACTAGAGCACACTAATAATTAGCTAAGGTATTACAAGCTAACACAGACAACTAAAAACAAAACAGTTGCATTTTTCACTCTAGGTTGAATTAATCAGATGATGTTCAGTATTGACTCAGGCTTCTGTTTTTTCCACCCAATCAGAAGAGCCACGTGTCCTCAGTGGCTCCTCATCAGGCAGCTTAGCTTGTTTTCTAGCCCGCCGCTAATCGTTCGGGGTTGGGAAGGGCGTCTCGTAACGAATGGATTTGTGTGACGCTGGCGACTGGCTCCTCCCCCTCTGCAGCTGCTGCTGCTACGAGGCTACGCCTTCAACCACTCGGCGGACTTCGAGACGGTGAGAATGATGAAGGAGAAGCTGTGCTACGTGGGCTACAACATCGAGCAGGAGCAGAAGCTGGCGCTGGAGACCACCGTGCTGGTGGAGTCGTACACGGTGGGTAGGCGGGGTCAGCGGCGGCACTGGGCTGTCATTGGCTGATGGTGCCGAGACTGACGTGTGTGTGCGTGTGTGTGTGTGTGTTTGTGTGTCCGCATGGGCAGCTCCCAGATGGCCGGGTGATCAAGGTGGGAGGTGAGAGGTTCGAGGCCCCGGAGGCTCTCTTCCAGCCGCACCTCATCAACGTGGAGGGAGTGGGCGTGGCCGAGCTGCTCTTCAACACCATCCAGGCCGCCGACATCGACACCAGGTGAGTCTCTGCTCTGGAGTGTCCGAGGTGGGGCTGGGCCTATCAATCTCAATATGGATATGGATAGTAGTAGTTGGTTTTTGTTTTTTTTGCATTAAGTTTATATTAGATTGTAACATATGTTCTTTTGCACCTGTGACTTTTCTCTTTACCAATTGTGTGTTTATTATTATTTCTATACTGGTAAATTGCTTTCTTTTGTAGTTAGTTCATAAAAAAACAAACCTTAAATCTTTGTCCTGTGTTTTACCATGGTCATAAATCAATTAACTAAAGGCAAGAATAACAAATGTATTCAATGATAATGACTTTTCAAGAAAAGAAAGAAATAGTATCATTATCAGTATAGGAACAATACCATCCCTGTATTGACTTGTTTATCGGATCGATACCAAAACCCCAGTATCGCCCAGTCCTGGTCCAAAGACCGTCAACAGCGCCACCATCTGGCCTGCCGTAAGAGGCACTTCCGAACTGACTTTACAGGTTTTCTGTCCTTCACTAAACTGGTTCCAGGTCAAAAAAAAAAGAAAAAAAAATTTAAATGAAGATAAAAAAAACCCAAGCGTGACCCACTCCCTCTGTCCTCCAACCCACCAGATCCGAGTTCTACAAGCACATTGTCCTGTCGGGAGGCTCCACCATGTACCCCGGGCTGCCGTCCCGCCTGGAGCGCGAGCTGAAGCAGCTGTACCTGGAGCGAGTGCTGAAGGGCGACGTGGAGAAGCTGTCGGTAGGTTCCGTCCAGAGCTTTGACCCCTCCACCCCCCACCTCCACCCAAACAAACAAACAAAAAAATAATAGGCTTCCTGATTTCCTGACAGCAGTTCCTCTTGTAGTTCCCCTCCCCATCACCTGTGGGAGCCAGAGGACGCTGGTTCCTTGTTCCTGGAGAAATAGATAAACTGCTGATGAATTCAGCTTCCCAAACAGCCCCACACTAAAACTATCGAATCGATGTCTTCTTTGCAATGGTGTGGATTTCGTACCTGCCACAAGGGGGCGCTTCAACCACTGTCAATTCTGAGAGCGGAAATCTGAGATGAGCCTTTATTGTCCCACAGCGGCAGAAATTTGCAACCTCACCATTGATCCCAGGGGGAAGCCCCTCCCCTTTAATTAGAACCTATCCCGGGGTCAGTTTCAGGGGCCAATAGCAGCGCAGCGTTCTTTCCAGGCTCCTTTGTTTGTTGTTTATGGTGTGTCTTTTTGTTTTTTTTCCCCTCTCCTCGTCCCGCACGGCAGAAATTCAAGATCCGGATTGAGGACCCGCCCCGGCGCAAGCACATGGTGTTCCTTGGTGGAGCCGTGCTGGCTGACATCATGAAGGACAAGGACAACTTCTGGATGACGAGGGAGGAGTACCAGGAGAAAGGGACGCGGGTGCTGGAGAAGCTGGGAGTCACGGTCAGATAAATGCAGCAAAGGACTAAAACGGAAGCCCCTCCCCCTCCCCTGCTTTCTGTCTGCCCCGCCCCCCTCTGAGTCTGGTGACAAACCTACATGTCAAAAAAATGAAAAGGGATGAAGGAAGCAGAATTTAGCGACGTGAGAGGCAAAGTTTTAAAATATCAACCCCCAAAAAATAATACAGAATAATCTGTCATGACTTAAAATCATGACAAAAATATGCACAATCCATTCTAAAGTACATCATTGTTGAAAATTACTCATTGCTGCCACGGAAGTGAAACTGAAATCTAAAGTGTAGTTTTGAAATATCTGCAGCAGTCCAGCGTGAAGCCGAGGAGCGTTAGCTTAGCATAAAGGCTGGAGGCCTCGTCGAGTCTTCGTCTGATTGGTCAAATACCTCCTCTGGACTAAGATTATCTGACGACCAGCTAAAAAAAATGTTTGCGTTGTTTCTTATCTGGTTATTATGCTAAGCTAACTAGCTTCTGGACATAGCTTCATACACAACAAATTTAGCACACGGGTTTGAGAGTGGTGTCTAGTTAAAAAAAAATACTGTTCCTTAAACATTCACGACTGTCTCAGCCTCTGAGGCGTCTTGAACGGAGATCGAAGACGCTCGAATATAGTGTTTTTGTTTTGTTTTGCTTTTCTTTTCAGAGCAGCACCTTGTTTGAAGTCACACACACACACACACACACACACATACAGCCTGTGTACTGTTTCATTCCTATTTTCTGTCTATGTCGGGACATTTTTTTTTTACTTTGTGAGCAGCTGATTGTAAGTGTGATGTCAACAATTCAACTGGTCAGCTCGCAGTTGCTCCACCACAGCGTTTCTTTTTTGTTGTTGTTGTTTTTTTAAAGATTTATATTTGCAAAAATTCCCACTGTTTTCCGACCTCAGACTGCCACTGTACACACAGGCTAATCATTCATGACCAAAGCAACGAAAAGTACCAACTCACAAAGAGAGCGAGAAAAGAAGCTAAAACGTGGACGCTGCCCCCTGTTGGCTGGCTGCAGCATCACCAATAATGACTGCTTTCTTTCTTTTTCTTCTAAACATTCCTTGACTTTCCGGGACCAGTAACATTTTATCAAAGTGAGCGACTCCACTTGTGAGGCTGCGGATCCAAACCTCTATCTGCCTCAAACTAAAAGGAGCAGTTCAACTAAACTCGCTCTTTAAAACCTGTAGATTTAAAACAAGCAAACAAATAATCAGTGTTATTGTGATTTGTGTATATTTGGAAATATACTTGACAGACTTGACACTTTGCTGCCCCCAAATCTGCACAGCTGGTCAGTTTCAAAGTCAATCAAAGAAGAAGATTGCGATCAATCAAACAGAAACAAAGAGGAGACGAAAGAGAAGAAGAACACAAAAACGAACTCTTTACGTTCGTGAACTGCACCTTTAGTAGTTTTTGTGTGTTTGAGGGGAGCGGGGGGGGTTGATTCACCCAGTCAGCCTCCCGAAGACGCCTCTGTGGTTTTGGAGGTTGAACGGTGATGTGGTTTTGTGGTGGGAAGTGTTGATTGGTTGGTGTCCTGAAACAGGAAGTGAGCTGAAGCTGCTGTTTGCGTTGGAGGCACTCGGCTCGCTCACGCTACATTAATAGAAACGTAGAAATGTCTCTCGATTGCACGCTCACCAGGTGCCAAGTACTTGCTGGATTGTTTTTTTTTTTTACATTTAATGTTTTTTGTTTTTTGTTTTTTAAGTGTTTTGTTTTAAATAAAGCAAAGTGATTTCTAGACTTCCAGTCGCTAATGTGTGTTCATGTCCCGAGTAGCAACAACAGCAGGGGGGAATTCAAAGCGAGGATTATAAAGAATCTTCGTCTATTGCAAGGGAAGCGTTCCAACTCACTATCAGAAGAACATAAGCGGATGTTTCACCTGTTTTCCATGTGGCTTCATGTGAGTTGTTGGGTTTATTGAAAACCAGTTCCCTTCCACTTAATGGGAAACTATTGAATAAATGACCACAGGAACAAGTCTGCTATAGGGATAAGAACACACATAGAACTGTGAAACTCTCAAAAAAAAAAAAAGGTACTTCAACACAACAGATGTAAGAAAAAAAAATGAAAGGGAAAACTTTAAAACAGCCAAATTCAGCAATAACAAACAGCAAAGTCAAGGGAGAGGGAGGGGTCTCCACCACAGTGCACAGTCCGTGCAAAGTTCTCGTGTGTGCGTGCGCATGTTAGTGTGTGTGTCTGCCCTCTGCAGCCAAGTTGGCCGACCTCACTTTGTGCACTTGCACGAAAGTCTTAATCAAACGTTGCACCAGCAGCAGCCTCAGACCCCTCCCCACCCCCACTCTTCCCATCATGCCCTGCAACTGAGGAAGGAAGCACGGAAGGGTGAGAGGTGGATCCGAGCGTTAAGGGTGTTTTTTTTTTCCAGCCCTGCTCTCTTCCCTCTCTGAAGTCATGACGTGCCAGGTCGCTCGCTCGCTCGCTCGGCTCCAGCTGTCACTCGTGGCCTCCGGCCTTTTAGCCTTTTAGGTGGTGAACAAACACGGAAGCGCCGCAGATGTGTTTACATTAGTTGAGTCTACGGTTCCTCCCATGCGCCGTGAGAATCGGACTCTCACTGTCACAAGATGAGGCTCCGCCCCTCCCCCTCCCCCTCAATGTTGACCCACAAGCACAGTGACATCCGGATTCATGGCGTTTAACTGGAGTGACCCCACAGTCGCCCGTGTGACTCTGACTGGGTGCTTCGCATCTTCAGATGTGAGTATTGAGATGATGGTAAATTCTTGAGGAACAATTTTTCAGGGAATTGAAAAACTGGACTTTGGTTGCTATTAAAAGCAGAAAAGCACAAAACTGTTTGTCTGCGATCACAATCCAGATGTGCAGCCATGTCCCATAATTAGCACAACACGTCCTCTAAACCCAAATAAGACCAATTATGACGACGTCGTGAAAAATAAGCCTTCAAAATATTGCGCTATTGTTATCTTACGACACAATGTTTGCGTCCTAACATTTGTTTTTGTTTTTTTAAAATCACGTCTTAAAATTCTCAACAACTTCATGGTGTCAGTCTTTGTAAATTTGATATAAGCAATATTTCGGCATTCTGAACTGATTACAATCACTCAAAAGTACATCTTCAAAAGTAAAAGCTTCCACTGACAGATCTGTCTAGTGTGGAAAACCAGCCCTGGCTGCAGAAGACATTACCCACAATGCCTTGTGGCGTCTACCAGCCAGCAGTCGCCCAGTTTGGGCCTCGACCAGTGGTTTAAAATCCCACCGGTCCCCGCAGACACCCAGTGTGTGCCACCACCTGAGGTATCCACATTAGCAGAAGAACCGACACACTCACACACAGTTTCCAGATGATGTATTTTTGCCTTTTTGTACACATCCCTCACATTTGCCCTCTCGCAAGAGATTTACATCCATCATATTAGAACAATAAAAAAATAGAACTGAAAATGTACATCATACACCTGATACATATACATATATATTCTATTTTTTATATCGGTAAAAATGTGAATTATATTTATATATTTAAATATAAAAAGACGATGAAAATGACTTTGACCCTCGTTTGATTTTCTTGTACTGTTATTTTTTTGTTTTCCTTTTTTTTCAAATATACATCTGGACATGAATGGAGAGGGAGGAGGCTTTAGGCACTTTCCTTTGAAACGGCTGGAACAGACACAACTGCTTTTGGTTGACGTCCCGCACGCACGCACGCACACACACACACACACACACACACACACACACACACACACACACACACACACACACACACACACACACACTACTCTACAACAAGTGGCAACTGGAACAGCATCAAGAGGTGGGACGGACGGACGGACGGATGGATGGACAGGCCGATGGACTGATGGACGGACAGACGGGACAAGGGCTGCAGCTCCACTCAGCCTAAAAAAACGTTGACGTGAAAGAAACACAAACAGTGTCCGGTGTCGCTCGGCTACGTCTCCCAGAGTGACTCAACTCATTTCAGGAAGCCGTTAGCAGTTTAGCGTAGCGCTCGCTGCCCACTGGATTGCTTGGTCACAAGGTCCTTCTTCCTCCTTCCTGTGTAACGAACGAAAGGATTGTCTTGCCTCTGTCGCAATTAAAAGTCTAATTTGATTTAAAAATTGCTCTGCGACTCCCCGTAGTGGGCGTATGCAGTGAAATTCAAGCAACGCATCAACACCATCCGGTGGAGTTTGGGGAAATTTTTTTAGCAGAAAATGACGGAACCCATGAAGAGCTGAAAACCAAAAGGTCTTGCAGTCGGTGATCATCAGCTGATCTGTCGTCTTTTGACACAAAGTCATCAGAGAAAAAAAACAAAAAAAAAATCAAACACGGATGACCACAACTAGATCGCCTCGAAGGACCGCGGAAAAATGTAATTCCACAACTATTCACAAAAATAATCAAGTAGTAAAAAATAAGTTATTCATCATGATCATCAGATACACCAGCTCAACCTTTCCCTGTCTTCAGAAGGCTCAAAGTCTCAGACACATTCTCAGATATGGACCCATTATTGTCATACCTTTGTGTTTTTCGTATTTTTTTTATTTTTTTATCATCAGTTCATTTGAAAAGTCAATCAAAGATAAACTGGTACGATAGAGCCGGTAGGCAGGACTTCATGGGAGGCGGTCACGAACGATTGCGGAAACATTCAACCTTCAAACACCATGGAACTTGTCTGGAGACGGAGCCGGAGTCAGGAGAGGCGGTTCTCCCGGACCAGGAAGTATGAGGAGCCACTCGGTCACCTGACAGAACAGCTAGATGGCTAGTTTAGAAGCTCTCTCTTCCCAAATGTTCTCCAACAGTAACCTGCCTCTCCATCCTGTCGGGAAAGTCCAACTTTCACTTGACTCGTGCAACTTTTCAAACCGCTGAGTGTGTAAAACAGCCCTCTGTGATGTCACAGGGGGTGCTGGTATCTCTGTTTCTCCCATAGTGTTCAGCACCACTCTGAGACCACTAGTTCATTTTTTTTTTTTGACAGTCCAAAACAAGGTGTCAGCGATAGCCCAATGTTTTAGCAAAACGCAGTAAACAAAGGGCTAAATGTGCTGTTTCCTGGAATAAAGGTCTTTGGATAATAACAATAAATAATAATCTGAGGCTGTTGGTTTAAAATACAAAATATCTGGGGCCTGAGGTCCACTACAGGACCTTAGAAGCCTCTCTGTGCAAAAAGCAAAGCCAACAAACACGTTACAAGCTAATTATTTAGCACAGTGCAAACTGGCTGCCCTGTCAGGTCTTTATCCCTAAACCAGAAGAACCACATTTTGACTCCAACTCTGTGCTGAAAATACACACACACACACACAAACACACTCACACACACACAAAATAGATTGAAGCCCAGCTTCTTCTTGAACAGGTGATTTCGAAAAGCTAACCAAATCCATCTCATCTGTGTCGTTCGGATGTGAGCGTTCCATCTCGTCCACACTTAAATGATCGGAGCGGCGGATCCCTCGGCAACCGACCGTGGCGACATTCATATTGACCCGTGACAAATGGCACACGTGTAAAAAATATAACGTACCCAATCTGTTGAAGACAAAGTTCTTCTTCTCCTCCTACTGAGAAATCAGAGATGAGACAAACCACCATGACGTTTAAAATAAAGAGTCCAAAATCACAGCTGACTCCCCACCCTGTGAGTTTTGGCCCCACCCTCCTGTGAGGAGGGGCAGGGCTTGTTGTGACCTCTGTTCAGCCCACTGCCTTATGCTTGCCGCCGCAGCAGCGACAGGCCACCCCGCAGCGGTAGCACGCCCTCAAGGGGGCGTAGCAGCACATGCAGGGGGCCAGCAGGGACAGCGCCACCAGCGCCGTCCAGCGCAGGCAGAAGCGCTCGTCGCTGGTGTCGCACGAGCACGGGTCCGAGTAGTCGCCCTCGGGGTCTGACATGCAGTGATAGAGCAGGCTGTCGGCGCACCACATGAAGCTGACCCGCCTGATGCAGGTCTGGATGGGGTCCGGCGCCTCCTGGCAGCGGCCCCGCCCGTTCTCCTCCTGGTTGAACATGTCCTGGCAGTAGACGCAGCGGGAGCGCCCGCCTCCCTCCTCCGTCCGCCTCTTCCCCTTGAGCGGCACCGGTCTAGGCTGTGACGTCACCACCGCCCGGTGGCCAGCGCACAGCTCCAGGCAGCCCGGTTTGCCGCCGTTGCACCCACGCTGCAGGTCGCAGCTCAGCGGGTACGGGTACGTGTAGTCGTGTTTTGGCGGTTCGCTCTTGGCGAAGTGCACGTAGGCATCCAGACCGTCTGGCTGGGCCAGTTTCTCGCGGGTGGAGTTGGCATGGCGATAGTCCTCATAGCCCGTGAGCCAGGTCCGCTCACGCGGGTTGATGCGCACAATCTCCTCCTCCTCCACCTGGAAGCTGACATGCCGGGGAAACATGTGCACCGCCTGAGGGCAAATGGAGGAAGTAAAGGTGGGGGGGACACCGATGTGTTTACATTCATCCTGCTGCTTACCGCACAAATTAGTGACAGAAATAGGAGGATGTGACTTATTAAAAAAGGTTTTGATGATGAAAAGTTTTGACTACACCCTGTCCAACATGACAGAGGGAAAGTTTTTTACTCATCAAAGAGTTTGAACCAAACCGCTAGGGATGGGTTAGTGTTGGGTTTGGGTTAGGATTACAGTAGGCACTGGGGTTAGAATTGGGGGAGGGGCTGAGGTAGGGTTTGCTGTTGGTAGAGGATTGAGGTGTGGTTGGGGGAGGGTTGGTGTGGAGTTAGGGTCAGGGTTGGGATTAAGATGAGGGTAGTGATAGGGATAATGCAGGGTTTTGTTATAAATGGGGTGAGGTTCGGGATTGGGCCAGGATTATAGCTAGGATTGGGGTTGGGGTAGGATGATTTTAGTTGAGGGTTTGGATTAGGGCGAGGATTTTTGGTAGGGTTGGATTGGTGTTGAGGCAGCGTTGGTGTTGGTGGAGGGTTGGGGTAGCAGCTGGTGTGACTAGTGGGGTTGGGTTAGGGTTTGGATTGGGGTTGGTGGGGGTTTGGATTGGGGCTGGCGGAGGTTTGGGGCTACAAGTAGGGTTGTAGCAGTGTTCAGATTGGACTAAGGTTAGGCTCTTTATCTGTTTCTATATCTGTTTATGTTTAATTTCCTGCTTTTGCTTTGTTTCTTTTTTCATTTTTTCTGTTTCCTTTGGGTCACTTCCATTCATTTCAAGTATTTTTGGTTTCTTTTTCATTTTTTCACATCCAGAGCCCTGCTGGGAGCGTACGTTCAACATGCAAATGCACCTTCCACTCACCTGGTCCAGGAAATAGTGATCAGGAGGCCTGTGGTGTTCGTACAGATGTCCCAGGATGCAGTGGTGTCGACGGGCATCACAGAAGTTGGTCGGTGCCAGCATGTGCACCGGCTCCCTCTTCTGGGATGAATTGGATGAGCTATCAGTGGCCGTCTGGGCAGGGGAGAAGGAGAAGGTGACAAACTTGCTGGTGTCTTTATTTACATTATTTTCCAAATCTTTTAATGTATTAAGTGCAGAACTAAGTTCAATAAAAGAAAATAGTGTCACACAGATGACAGTGTGATGTCTTAGTGTTATTCTTTGGGTGTTTGCTAAATGAATCCCAGCCACACAAGTGTTTATTTGTGGATTCTCTGTGCCTTTATTTATGGTCCACTGTAGGTTTCCACGTACCTACTAGGGCTTATGGCTCTGCTTCAACTATTGTAAATCTGCTTGAATGTCATTGTTTCTGAGTTCCCATCACTCAAATCCTCTCAACTCTTAATCTTGGCCTGCAAGTCTTCTTCTCCTTGGCTTAAATCTGGAACTGAAACTGGAACTGGAGACCCTTTGCAGGGGTCTGGGGCATCTTGTTTAAGGAGAGAGACCTGAAAATTTCAAAACAACCACGTGGGGCAACTTTCTCACCGTGAAGACATCATCGTCGCCAAGCTCCGCCTCATTCTGCAGGGTGGACGAGGATGTGGTCGACCCTGCGGAACGCACGGGAGGTTGAGTGCGACCCTGAGCGCAGCAGGCTTCAGATGGTAAAGCCTCTCTAACGGCGGCGTGTGCTACTCACCTTCCGTCAGGTCCTCCAGAGCCTTCCTCACACCTCGGTCAAACGCTCGGGCGTCCGCTGGACTCTGGAACGTCAGACCACACTTCCTGTTGTCCACCTTCCAGTGGTGGAACGTGGGTGTGGCCTTGGTGTAGACCAGGTCCTTCCTGAGGAAACACTCCAGGATCACCTGCAACAAGTGAGGAAGGACAATTCATTATTGGCAAATTTTGTTTTGCCGTTTTTGAAGGAATACCTTAAAATTTGACTAGGCTGTGAAATGCAGGTGTCAAATCTTAACGACTTTTGTTGAAGCTTCTCTTTTGATTTTTGGCTGTGATGTGTGGCAAGAAGGAAGTTAAACAGGAAGACTCTCTAATTGTCCTGGTAATTAAAGTGGGAATGTGTCTCCTCAGGCCGTTGGATCAGTCATGATATTAACAGCTTGGATCTTAACAGTGTTAACAACATGAACTTATCCAGTAGGCCAGACTTGGTTTTCATTGGTTCTTTGGATTTATCTTGCACATGCTTTTGGTAAAGAACTTGTGGAGAGAATTTGGATGAACTTTCGGTCCTTCGCATTCAAGCAGACCAATCACATATGTTCTTGCGCTGCAGTAGGGACCACTTGTGGCTACCTGCTATGTCGTTTAAGGTATGTTTAAGTGAAGAAGTGAACATTCCACCCAGTCCTAACATATTGACCCATGACAAATGCCATAGAACTGCATTACTACGGCAATGTCCATGCTGGCCGCAACCACCGTTTACAGCAGTCAGCTGCCTCTTTCTCCTCTTGGGTCTTCTTCTGTGGTTTTTCAGAGAATCTCGTGGCATCGTTCACTATCAGATTAACTGTTGAACTTTTAAGACAAATTGAAATTGGTAATATGTAGGGACGAAGCAATGAGCGACGATGAGCAGTCTTTCAGAAACCTGGCGGTCTTTAAGTCGCTCCCCGTGGATGAGGAAGGTGTTGCGTCCCAGCAACTCCGGCGGCAGCAGCCGACACACGCCCACTCTGCTCAGGCAGCCGTCCTGCGCCAACCAGCCGCCGCTCGAGTCGTCCCAGGTCATCACCACCGCTTTGACGCGCACAATGTAGCTGTCACTGCAACACACACATAGACAGCGGAGGAGAGACAATGATGACAACACTTTCCTGACCACGGAATCACTGTTCAGGGCTAAACCACGTATCAGTCAGTTTCTCTGCTTATTCCATACCAGGTTCTGCGACCTGGTACGTCCAGGTATAACCTGGTACGTCCCAGTAGAGGTCTAAGCTGGAATAACCAGACTTCCCTCCCTCTGGACTCCTTCTCCAGCTCTACCAGGGGGATCGTAAAGTGTCCCCAGTCCAGCCATGAGACATAGTCCCTCAAGCACGTCCCAGGTCTTCCTCTGGGCCTCTCTCCAGTCGGACATGCCTTAAACACCTTTTCCGTCCAGGTGGCATCCGAAAAAGATGCCATAGAAGCACCTCTGCTGGCTCCTCGAAATGTGTCTTCAAGTTGACCCTCCACCGGCAGGAAGGACCATGAGGGGCAGGCGAACTCTGGATTGTGTGGCAGTCGTAGGCGGGGACCTCGGCAGCCCACTCCCTGAACAGCACTCAATTTGTGTGAACCAGGTGGAAACAAAACACAATATAGCAGTAGGTCCTTTGCTCTGCGCTAGGGCTGCAACAATTAGTTGACATAATCGATTATGTCGACGACATAAATTCGTCAACGCAAAAATGTAAGCGCCGACGCAGCGTTTTATTGTTATTGTAAATTTCGAAATGATAAAACTCACACTCCAGCTGCCACATGCTCATTTGTACCTGCAGTGCAGTACTGAGCGCTGAGGGTGGTGTCGTTCGTTGTTTGCATTCTGCAAAAAACAGAGAAGAAGAACAACTTCTTCTCTGAAAAGGCTCGAACTCCGACCCAAAGTTTCTAAAGTTTAAGAATATTTCATAGAAGATGAAGCAAACACGTTAGGTGCAAACTCTGTGAAGCTCACCCAACATTCCATGGCAGCACTATGGCAATACGCGAACACCTTGAACACAGACACCCCGGAGTTGCTGTATCATCACAAACCGCAGAGAAGAGTTCACAAAAAACACAGATGGTAGATATTTCGTAGATAGTGTTCAAATGACGTGCTTATTTGTTAATTAATCATCAGCCTATGGTGCAAGTACGTAATACATTTTTTTCGCAAATCGGAAATTCATGGAACAAGTTTGCTAAGCAAAGGATAGTTCACTTAGGTAAATGCATACTTCACGGCAGTAATTAGTGAATTGCAGCCCCTGACAATATCAGCTTTTATCCTGAATTGTAACACTTTTACTGATCACTTATCAACTGTGTTATTTAGGTCATAAAATTCAATCTTTAAGTTGTAAGAATCTATCTAAGGTATTTCACTGTAATAAACATTGCATAAAACCGTTAAATTGTGAATTAATTTACCTATAAAATTTTATGTTGAAAAATAGAACAACTATGTCACAGACAGATGCTTTGTGTGTCATTATTTTTGGTATATTTGTTTAAAAATGTATGCTGTCAGAGTAGAGCAGTATAACACAGGTGTGAATATTTAAGCAAGCTAGGTTAAACAGAATTCCAAAATAGGTGGTGAAACTAAAGAAGATAAATGTGACTAATCGCCTACAAAAGAATCGATAGATTAGTCGACAACAAAAATAATCATTAGTTGCAGCCCTGCGCAATAACAACCATGATGCTAAATTCTAACAGTTGTCCAACAGGAAAGTGCGACTCTGAGCCACTTTCTGCAGGACGCACCGGTGCTGCTGCTGCATGCCACCGACGGCACATCCTAACAGGCCCAAGAGAAGTGACTGCTTCGTCTCTGGCCTCGCGCGCACACACACACTGCTTCCTCCGACTGTGTGATTCAGCCTGCCTGTCAAACAGATGGTGCTTGTGTGTGTGTGTGTGTCTGTGTGTGTGTGTCTAGCATGAGTCATCACTGCCGACAGTGTGCAGCTTCCCTCTCTCTCTCTCTCTCTCTCTCTCTTTCTCTGTCACTCTCTCTCCTTCTCTTTCTCTCTCTCTCTCTCTCTCTCTCTCTCTCTCTCTCTCTCTCTCTCTCTCTCTCTCTCTCTCTCTCTCTCTCTCTCTCTCACACACACACACTCACACACATACACAAAGACACTCTACAATCATTGATGCTCCATTTGCAAACAGCGACACCACAGTGGTGTTTTAGTTCTTTGAAGACAGGTGACTGTTTAATTGTTCGGAATTGTGATTGGAAAACCCCACACATGTACTGGTAAATAAAAGCATGCAACAGCTAATGCATGTTAATTTACTAGCTGCCAAGGCTTGCTAACGCCCAGTCACAGCTGGCTGAAATTAGCTTGCAGCTGTCTAACATCTGTATCTTTCAAGCTAAATGTCCAACACATCCATTCCCTGGCTGGACGACATCGGCCCTCAGCCAAGTAGCTACCACATCACATCCACCCTTTTTTGCTAGCTCATCTCTGCTGCGGTCGGCTGACATCTCCAGCTCCGGCTAACACTTTCTGCCTGCTAGCTAAAAGAAACACGACTTGCCTTCTTTCCCGGTAACTGACGTCTCCCACTGTTGGTTGACACCTTTTTCCACAGTGCTACATCTGCTAATAGCTGGCTAGCATGTGTCAAAATGCACTGCTACCTCTCTGGTAGTCAGACATGCAGGATTTGTCGATGTCTTATTCTAATTTCTTTCATTTCTTTCTTTTCAGCACAACCAACTTCTTCGTTAGCATGAACAAGTTGGGTCACGTATGTGTGTGTTTCGGTGTGTCTTGATCATGAACATCTCTGCCACCAGGTGTGAACCAACTGTGGATCCAACAGGTGCCAAACTTCCTGTCTGGTGTATTCAAAGACAACAGTAAAAAACAAATACTACAATGATCACTTTTCTAGAAATATCCTTTCACAATCGTGTAATCGCAATCACACAAACACAAATTCCTGTCTTAGGTCTTACTGTAAAATTTACCAACTGCCACTAACCTTAAATACAAGGAAATGTTTGATAGAGACAATTTTGTAAGCTTCAGCACTAGCTGTTGCAACTGGGGCCCAGCAAAGCACCAGAACCTTTGGGTCCTTTGAGGCCTTTGGGGTCTCTGGGACTTTTAGGACCTTTAGGACTGTGGTTTCCCACATGGCCGCCCGCCAGATCCGTTTCCACTGGCGGGATATCAGCAGCTCACAAGGAGGTCAGTGTTGATGTGAAATGAATGTTGTACCATGTGGTGAACAGAGTGAGACAGCCGGGGTAGCCAGTCAGCCGACCTTCCTTCAATGTCACTGCCGACACTGAGATCTGCTTCCTGGGCATCGGTTTGCCCCAATCAATACCAAAATGCCCATGAGGAGAAACAGGACAGACGGTTGTGGGGGGTTTTCTTTATCCTTCACTATTGTACACACAAACAAAAAGAGAATTTGACCCCCAGATTCACAGATTAGTGACCACACACTAGCGAGGGGTTTTGGTCCACCACCCTGAGACCGACCACCCACGGGACAGGTGATTTGGTCTTAACAGGAGGCTGAAAACAAAGGGCTAAATATGCTTCTTTCTGGAGACCTGGACAGTTTTTCAGGTGATGAAAGGTCTCCAGTAGAGTCGGGATAATATCGGTCCTCAGTGCACTAGGATTTGTTGCTCTGAAGACCAGAACGATGAAACCAGCTGAATGTCTTGGACTGCTGGATACTTTCAACAGGGGGCGGCATTCTCGCCCAGATACCAGAGATACACCACAAACATTTGAGTATGTCACCCCTCCACCCCTCCGCCCCCTGGTACACAATCTTTCCTGTAGATGTTTTGTGTTTCCCAACCTTCCCCGGTTCGAACTCAGCTTGATATTGTCCTTGTGATTCCAGGTCTACGGTTCCAGTGTAGGGACAGAAATATTCACACAATGATGCCAGGATTTTATTTTTTACACAAGGCTTCCACCGCACAAACAAACCTTCAGTGAGTCAGTGAGTCTGCGGAACAACTCAAACTCTCGACTGTAAGGAAAACAGCGGCGACTCCCAACTCCAGCCTTGCCGGTGTAGGAGTCATCCCACTACCGGTCACCAGCGCCTACAGGACATCATGTGGAAGCTGAGTCAGCGCACGGCTTAGCCAGTCAGAAAAGAGAGACCAAAGTAAAGATGGCCACCGCAGCTTCACTTTCTCCTCCGGAGGTAGAGGAGTCCCACCTGTCACTGATACGACCAATGCTTCCTGACTGTTTTCGCTGATGTTCTTGGGTGACCAGATCCTACAAAGAGGTGCGAATCAGGTTCCCACTTGGAAATCCAACTGAGCCAATCGTAGCCTGAGCTCAGGCGACAGTCATGGTCTTTGTACCACGTCAAACAATACATCCAAACCAAAGCGAGGAGAAAGGAAAACAACCCCAAACTCAAACACCAGACCTGATCAGACACCATGTTTAGTTGCTGGTTCGGCCCACGTCATGGGACCAGCGCTACATCTGTCCACCTGATTGGGGAGACACAGGCGTTTCAGCCACAGTATCTTGGTGAGGTGTTCTCTTTCCACACGTGCAGAGGTTAGCGACACGTTTGTTGTTTTTCTCCAACAATACTATTATTCATATGTGGAAGCTTTGAGGTATATGATCATTGAACCAATTTGGTGGAACCAAGTCCACCAGGTCCACTTGACTCTGCCCCGAAGTCTGGAACTTCAGAGATCCAACTCCATTTTATTTTTCTCCCCAGACAAGATCACCTGATGATTGCTCGCTGCTGGTCAATGGTCAAATGAATAATGACACCCAACATGGTGGTGTGTGTGTGTGTGGGGGGGGTGGGGGCTGAACCCCAACCGTATGTACCCCCCCTGCCCCCAACATAACAGCGCTGGATGATAATAATAATAATAATAATAATAATAATAATAATAATAATAATGAATGGGCGGTGGAGGAGGGGATCATGGATCGGTAGATGGGGGGGGGGGGCTACTCACTCGTCTGGGCGCGTGTCCTCGCTCATGTTTTGCCGTTTCACCTCCTCCGGTAATGATGAGCTCCGGCCGCGGCCGCTCGCCGCCGTGTCCTCATGTTTCCTCGCCCTTCGGCGGCGTCCACTCCTCCTCTCCTCTCCTCACCTCCCTTCTCCTCCTATCGGCCGGCCGCGGTGCGCCTCCTCTCTGCTCCTCAGTTACCTGGAGCAAGGAGGCGCATCCGACCTCCTCCTCCTACGCCTTGTCTTCCTCTCCTCCTTTTGCGTCTCTCGCCTCCTCCTCCTCCTGCTCCGCCGCCTCCTCTCGCTCCTCCTCCTCCTCCTCCTCCTCCTCCTGCTGCTCCCCTGCCGCTGCGGCCTGGATCGCGGTGACCGAGACTGGTGCGCTGGTGTCGGTGCGGACGGCCCCGGACGAGCCCCATCTCCTCCTCACTCCATGTTGGATTCAGGGAGGTGGAGGAGTAGGGGGGAGGAGGAGCAGGAGGAAGGGGGCGGGGGGGACGGGGACGGGTGACGTCAGACCCGAAGGACTGCAGAGTCACGTGCCGCTAGCATATCGCGGTATTATTGGGAGCTGAACGGCGTCTGCGGTTTCAGGGGCAGCAGGTGTCGCGTTCAGGTGATAAAAACACCGTCACTGTGACCTGATTGACCTCTCCGATTCAAATTATTACTCACCGCCACCAAGGGAAGTGGGCGTGTCTCCACAGTAAACCACAACAAAATACATAATAATAGAGGAAATGACTCCTTTCAGTTGTGCAGAGAAAAATCGTCGGCTTCGCTCCTTCTTCTCTCCTCACCTGCTGCTGACCGTCTGTCTGGTCTCCCAGTGCCACCTGGTGGTCGACCAGTGCCACTGCAGCGGCTGCTCTCTCTCTCTCTCTCTCTTTCTCTCTTTGTCTCTGCCGCTGGAACCAGGAACCAGGTAAGAGGAGGGTCACAGCAACTTTTGGAAATAAGCTATTTATGATGTCACAAAGGGCTCATTTTATCTTCCAACAAACTTCATCTATCTATCTATCTATCTATCTATCTATCTATCTATCTATCGCTTTATCATTTTCAGCTGGAAGTTAAAGACACTGTTTTTATCCAGCAGGCTGTAAACATGAAACTAAACTAAAACCTCAAGTTCATCTTCTTCAGTTACCAGACTGACAGTTTCTTGTAAAGTGTTTCACTCAGGCTAAATTAAACATTGTCTGATCAATTTGCAGCCTATTACGTGGATGCTGTCAGACCAAAGTCCCATTTATGATAATCCAGGTGATCCAGGTGATGGATTGTATCATCAGATAGTGTTGTTGTGACTCTGATCCTGACAGTGGAGAGGTACACACAAATCCGGACTTGAACAGAGTTGAACACTGACAGAGTGACTGCATCGCTATACAAACACCAGATGGCGCGAGAGCTCAACGGTGCGAGCGATGAGTTACCCCCTCCAGCGACTTCCTCTTTTCTTTTTTCTTTTTTGAAGGGAGTAAACACGGTCGTCATTGACACATCAGCTGTCTGAAGATGTTTTTTTTTTTTTTTTTTTTTTTGGTTTTCGAGTTCATGCTGTGAAATCATGAGGAAGGAACGTGTGTGTGTGTGTGTGTGTGTGTGTGGAGAGAGAGAGAGTCTCACTGTGCAGATGTCGCTGTTGCATTTTGGGTGAGTCACCTGGGGACCTGAACCCCAATCAGCCTCACCTGGGCCCGACCGGCAGTCACGTGACTCGTGATCATGCTGACAGATTCTCCTGCTGCTTTCAGCGCAGGTTACTGTAAAACTTTGAGAACAGCCGGAGCGGTTCGGGACGAGCCGGATTCGATTCGGTTCTGTCTGGTATGGTTCGCTTTGTCTCGATTCGGTTCGGTTCGGTCCGGTCCAAAGGGCTGCTGACAATTTGCATTCTTTTTTTTCTTTTTCTTTTTTTTTTTAACGCTGTGATGTTTGCAAGATATCAGCACCACACACACACACACACACACACACACACACACACACACACACACACACACACACACGCCCCCTGGCAGTGAGTCTCTCTGCTCCTTTAAATTGAAGAAAACAGCCCCCCACCCAAACACACACACACACACACACACACACACACACACACACACACACACACCCATCTCCCCCAACCCCCAACCCCCACCCTTTCCTCCTCTCCCCCCTCCTCACCCACTCGGCCTGCGCTCCTCTCCAGGAGGAGGAAGCTGCTTCTCCGGGGCTGCGATGGGGATTTGAAGCGCTGCTCCTCCAGAAGACAGCGCCGCTCGGCTCGGCTCGGCTCGGCTCGGCTCGGAGCTGCTGCCCTGCCCGCTCCTGGATGCTCTCTGGTCGGACTGTGCCCGCGGAGTGAGCGGCGTCTTGTTGCTGCTCGGAGCCGCTCGGAGGTCTCTGCTGCTGCTCAGGCTGCTGCTGCCGGCGGAGGGTCGCCCTCCTCCCCGCCGGTGGTTCACCGGAGCGCCGCCAGGACCCGCGGCTGCTGCCCGGTCCAGGTTGTCTGTCTAGTTGGTGACGCTCCGGTTCGGTTACCGGGGACGTGGATGTGTTTTGCCCCGTAGGAGTGAGCCGGATTCCGGGCGGACAGACGGGGCCGATGGCGCAACGGGTGCGTAAAAATCCAACTTTCATCGCAACTTTGATGAATTTGTCTGTGAGGAACTCACAGTTATGCTAAATTACCCTTTAAAACGAACTGCAATTTTACCTTCAACTACCGGTCGTTTGGGCATAAAATATGTTTTTGGGAATTTTTACAGCTGCGGTTCAAAGTTTGGCCTCGAACAGAAAATTGCGTTTTTGTTTTTTTTTTTATTGCTGATAATCGAACTAAATTTTGTATTCATTCGACCTCTTAATTAATTATCGGATTGAGCGTTAACATACCTCTTTTTAAACCAGCTTGATGGTTTTGTGAAATCTGACAGAAACTCTGGCGGAACTTTAACTAAAACGCACAGCACCAAAATTACAATTCAGGTAATTTTTTTTTTTTTTTTTTTTTTAATCGTCTACATTAAAAGACAATAAAACTTGATGATTGTTTGTTAAATTTAAATGATTTACAGGCAAATTTATTCTGTCAAAATAGTCGAAATTGATAGAAAACTTTTTTCAACCCACAATAACTTTTTTTTTTGTCTTTCCTTTCGACGTTAAAGTGGCGGATTAGTCACTTTTATTGACATATTCAGTTTGTCTTTTAGAAAATTGAAACAATTTTATCCCGCAACAATCAGCTGCAGCCATAAATTAAGAAAAAGTCAATCTTTATTTCTGGATTTTCAAATGATTTTCTGCAGACGGTTGTTTTCTCAATCTTAAATTCACGACGCAACGACGACAACGACAACGATGTTGATGTTGAGCCTCTTCTATAGTTTCCTTTTCAAAAGAAATGAACATTGCGACAGATGATCTAATGTCAAAGCTTTAAAACTATTTAAATTAAATCAGTGGGCGACAACTAATACATTAATGTAGATGATTATGTTTAGAATGATTAAAACAGTTTTTAAAGTTGAGCACTTTTGCTTTAATTTGATTCAATATATAAATCATTAAAAAATAAATGTTTGTGCATAAATCTCTCCATGAAATGTGTTGCAGGCACAGTGATAACAACTCCAGTAGTTACAACACAAATACACTTTTAGAAAAATAAACCAACTTTTGACAAGTGCTGTTTTAATTTGAAATAAGCTGGATGGCTTTTAATGTTTGAAGAATTTTGAGTTTAAAGTCTTTCTTGGTCTCCGAGTAGCTCAATTATTAACAACAGTGTGTGTTTGAGTCTGTTTGCTGAGCTGAATTCAAGATGTGCATCTGTGTTTTGACGTCTGAAAATGAAAAAAGAGGGGAAAACCTTGAACATTATTTTAAGATGAGCAGCCGGAAGGTTTGAGTCGTGCTGTTTTTGGATTTTACATTCAGTCGGTCAGAGGCTAAAGCCACTTCACGTCTCTCAGCTGAACCTGGAAAGTCATTTTTATGTTTCAGTAGATTTCAATCAAAAATGTTTCTCCTTGAGCTCAAACGAAGGTGAACAGCTGACAGTGTTTTTAGTGTTGTCACTTCTATTTTTAGAAAGAGAAAAAAATATTTATAAAAAAACTTTTTTTAAAAAGAAAAATCTAACATTTAGATTTGACATTTGTTTTTGTTTCATTCTTTTGAGACAAAAGTCTCTGTTTTACCGTCACTCATAAATTAGAATTTTTTTCATTTCAAACTTTAACGTTTTCTGTGGCGTCCTTGTGTTTTTAAAGTTTTTAAAATATTTAAAGTTTCGGTCATAAACGGGGAAAAAATGTATCATGTTATTTTTAAAGTGGAGATTTTTTTCAGAATTAGTTTCTTGTTGTTTTTTGCAATACGTTATTTTAATAATTTTTACTTTACAAGTTTTTCCTAATGCAAGCTCGCTGTCTAACTGCTAATCTGTCTCACACCCTGAGGTCAAAGGTCACCCGTCTCCTTGTCTCTCCTCTCCAGTACGAAGACCTGGCCCACTACGGGCTGGACGGAGTGGGCGGTGCCTTCGCTGACCTGCACCACCACCACCACCCCCACCCCCACCAGCGACCCCTGCAGGCTGTCCACTTGTCGGCCGGGCCCTACCCCCCCCACCAGTTTTCCCAGTCGGCCTACGGCGGCGGCGGCGGTGACTCTGTCAAGAGGGACAAAGACGCCATTTACGGGTAGGATGAGTGGACGGAACTCATGAAAAAAAAAACTCACAGAAGCTACAGACAGAAAAATACAAAGAGGAGTTTGAATCCGCTGACTGAAATTTGACATTGCTTGAAAAGATTTTTAAAAAAAAGTGATGTAAATATAGCAAAAACTTACATTATTTCAATGTGTTTCTGTTTTCTGGGAGTTTTTGTAATTTATCAAAATTTGCAGGTTGACTGAAAATCTCTGTATTTTCTGGTTATTTGATTCTTCCTTCTTGATGTAGGAACAGTTCAGCATCACATCATATATTAATTATTTAAATGTCCAATTTATGAATCAATTTCTTTGCCTTTCTTAGATTAACATTCTAATTTTTTTTGTTGGCACTAAACCTGAATTATAAAAACTGTGTAATCTAAACTTGGATGCGGCAGAAAGTCAAACGAATCTGTGGGTTTTTAAGAAGTGCAATATATTTATATTGTTTAAAGGTAGTTACAGATTTAAAAACCAAAAAACTAGAGAGCCGCTGATTTGTTCTGATTTATTTGTAATGAACTGAGGGTGAACTCTGACTTCAACTCTGAGTCTGGAGTTCCTCAGGGTTCCGTTCTCGATCTCTTCACCTTTCGCTGCCTCCCTATTATTATTTTTTTTAAATCCTACCAGTTTAAAGTGCGACATTCTTATTTTATATCTCCAAAATGTAAAGTCCTATTGTTTTGATTAGTTAATCTTGAAATTACAAGATTTTAGTTTGCATTTTTATCTCTAGTTGAACAAGACAGATCCTTTGTTTTTTCCATCAGTGTTTAATTCTTGGAGTTATTTTGTTTTGCTGATCCGTCCGCCGGGACGTTGACCAGCTGTTTCTTTTCCGGCCAATCACAACATTTCAGTCGCAGCCAAAACTTTTGAACGTTGTCGTTCCTCATCCGTCAAAACGCTCAAGTTTGACTCCGACTGGATCTGAATTCAGCAGATGGAAGCTGGAGGTGCTGCAAGTGGTTGATCTTCCTCTCCTCCACCTTCTTCTTCTTCTTCTTCTTCTTCTTCTTCTCCTTCTCCTTCTTCAGACATCCCTTGTTCCCACTGCTGGCGCTGATTTTTGAGAAATGTGAGCTGGCCACCTGCACGCCGCGGGAGAGCAGCGGGTCCGGCGCCGACGTCTGCTCCTCCGACTCCTTCAGCGAGGACATCGCCGTCTTCTCCAAGCAGGTCCGGCCATCCCCTTTCCCTGAGTCGAGAGTCGTTCATGAAATTTGAAAAATGAAAAATGTAAACAGTCGTAAAAGTGTCGCACACGCGGCGACAGCTGCAGTGTTTCAGGGAGAAGAACTCCGGAATGTTCTGAACCGCAGCCCATCGCAGCAGGAGTCGCCAAGAACTCGCTTAGCTTAGCTTAGCTTAGCCTTGCTTAGCATATTTTTAGCTAGCGTCATCTGTTTTATGTTTTTTTCCACCCGAACTTTGCAAAGGTTCTTGTCTATTTTTTTATTTATGTATTTATTTTATGGAGAATACAGAACGCTGCTTAAAGAAATTTTCTCACCTTTCTTTTCATGCACTTGATTTAAAGAAAAGGAAAAACACTCACAAGGTTAATTAGCTTTAGCCTCCTGAATGACGTCTTTATTTTGAAATTGAAGCTGAACAACAACCACAGTGTCGTCAGCAAACTCATTGAGCTGAATTTAGCCATGAATTGAAAACAGAGACAGCTTTATGCAAAACGACTTTTCGACGAATGAAAAAAAAAACATTAAAATGAAAAACAAAAAACAACAACAGCATTTGACAAATCTGCCAAATATCTTACTATTTATTTGTCCTGTGTGTCCAGATCCGAACAGAAAAACCATTGTTTTCGTCCAATCCGGAGCTGGACAACTTGGTGGGTTGTTAGATGTTTTTCAACCGTTTGTTTCTTCCGTCTTCACTCGCCGCCACCTGACTGAAAGTGTGTTTTGTTCTGTTTTGTGTTGTTTTTGTTTATGTTGCTGTTGTTGTGTAGATGATCCAGGCCATACAGGTGCTGCGCTTCCACCTGCTGGAGCTGGAGAAGGTCAGAACATAAAATCAAAGAAACATTCATCCAACTCAAGTTTAACACTTAAAAAAACCCAAACCAAACACATATGTGTTTGTGTTCAGGTCCACGAGCTGTGTGACAACTTCTGCCACCGCTACATCAGCTGCCTGAAGGGGAAGATGCCGGTGGACCTGGTGCTGGACGACCGGGACGGGAACAAGTCGGACGGCGAAGACTTCCTGCGCTCATCCGCCAGCAACATGGAGCAGGTGAGACAGCTGTTTCAGAGTTATCACTTTTCCATCGTCTGCGTCCACAATTTATTATGATATATACGTATACATTTATATGTTTATGTATCTATATATATGTGTGTATATATATATATATATATATATATGTGTATGTATGTATGTGTATATATATATATATATATATATGTATGTATGAATGCATGTATACACAGATGGTGTTTCCAAGCTAGCAGCAGTTTCCTGTTTCTGTCGAGGCTTTTTCAACTCACTGTCACTGATCTGCAGATTTCCTGGAACAGGGATCATGATGACGACGCCTCGGTGCGGTCAGCAGGCACGCCAGGGCCATCTAGTGGCGGACACACGTCTCACAGCGGTGACAACAGCAGCGAACAAGGTGAGACCGCAACACCTGGTTTCTCTTTAAGTCGAAACGCTGTTTTCGAGAAACAAATTTATGTGTCAAGTGTCTGAAAAATGATCAGATGATGAAATAATCTTACACAAAATATTTAACCTCCAGCAATTTCAGGGGTAAAGCAATAATAATAAAATCCTCCTCCCCACGAGACGACATAACGGTCATTGCAGCCGCGCGGAGGGCAGATGTTGTCTGTTCGCAGCAGCCAAGAGGGGAAAAAAAACCCCACATACAACATTTAGAGTCTAAGCTCAGCAAGCTTGACGTGCGCGACACGCGTTAATGCGCTGTTAATGCACCGCAGCTGAGCAGCTAATTAGCGGCAAGGCCTCGTAAAGCTGCGTTAGCAGGCAGCAGTGGTGCCTTATTTGCACCTGTGTTCTCGTTAGCGTGTGTGTGTGTGTGTGTGTGTGTGTGTGTGTGTGTGTGTGTGTGTGTGTGTGTGTGTGTGTGTGTGTGTGTGTGTGTGTGTGAGTGAGTGACAAACAATTCTCTTTTTTTCCTCTCTAGGTAATAACCGCCAGCTCAATAAATGCTAACAGTCCTCTGCTGTGGTTTTGCTAGCGTCCATTAGTGGGCCAAAACGGGAACCAGAGCCGCGGTTTTCTTCCACACATTCTGACATATTTACAGTTCTACGCTGCCGTGCGCCTTCTTAAAATTATTCAGCGCCTGAGTTTAGGACCCCCCAACCCCCCAAAAAAAAAAAAAAAAAAAAAATTGTATTCGTGTAATGCAGCCGAGCAGAGGGTTGTGAAACCAGCTGCGGCTCAGATGTGTGTCAGCGTGACGTTTGTTCTTGAAGACACAGTGGTTGTGCGTCGCTGTTCTGCACTGGTTTCAGTCAATCCCACGTTCCCCAACTGTGGCTCCGCCCCTTCCCTCTCAAAGGTGCCACGCTGAAAGCGTTTCAGCCGGGACTTTCCTCAAAGGTGGAACTCCAAAGAATTCATACTGGAAGTTTTTCCCCGTTTTTTTCCCCCCAGTCGGCTGCGGTCGAATGTGAGAAACATCTGGTGGAAGAAGAGGCTCCGCCCCCTGCACGCTCTCGCGCTGACAGAATCCGGCCCCCTGTTGTTGTTGTTTTTTTTTTTGGTATTTTTGAGTTTCATCTGGGAGCTTCTCATCCGTTGAGCGTCGGATTGGTATTTAAATAATCAGGGCTCCTCCCACTACTGCCAAGGCAAGAAATGGAGCGTGGTGGTGGAAGTGTGTTGGGCGAGTCGTCCGTCCGACCGTCCGTCCTGCAGCAGCTCACGGACGATAAAGTTTTTGCACAAACACTACTTAAGGAGCGCAGAGCAGGAGGGGGCAGTGCCCTGAGTTGTGTTTCTGTTTTTGTGTCGCGCTGCAGAGAGATTTGCCATGTTGAGCCTTGGTGCCGAGCTCCCCGCCAGGCCGCTTCATCTGAGGAAAAGATGAGCGACCAGTCGACTGGAATACGTAATTTTCTTCAGTCATCGTTTCGAAGAGCGTCTGTCGCTGATTTTCATTTATTTTTTTGTTCAATCTGGAGAAGACCTGGAACTGGAACCTTGATGTGAAACGGCTAAAAAAAAAAAATCCCTGGAACCGCACAGACAGAACTTTTTTCGCCGTTCATTGAGAAAATAATCTGAGCTGCAGCCACAAATATTCTGAGCTTTACCTCCTTCAAATATATCATGCGACTAAAAGTTTCACAACTTTCATGGTCTGTTTTTACAGCCGACTGACTCGTCCTGCTCTCACAGGTGTCGTCGCAAACCATTTAGCCGCTATGGCTTGACCTCCTCCCCCTCCCTCTCCTCCTGGGCCCTCCGAGGGAGGTGGGCGGGGTTACAGAGTGTAGACGGAGCTAGGAAGGGGGAAGGTGGGGGAGGGTGTTCAGGTTGGCCTGCTGCTCGGCTAATGAGGCCGAGAGCTTGTTTATTGAGTTACGCGTCATTTTTATGATTATTTCCACCTTCTCAGGCTTTAGAACCTGCCTCCACTCTTGAGACGTTGTTCACTCTTGCCCTACCCCTTCCCTCCTCCCCTACAATCAGACCCAGGTCGCCATGACCCCTCCCCACCACCACGACCCCCCCCCCCCCCCCAAATCCCCCTCCCCGGCTGCTAAGAAACACGCTGAGAAAATGAGGCTCATTAACGAGGCAGCAGAGGAGGCCGAGTGAATACACGGAGCTCCTGGAGGCTCCTGGTGAAATGTTCTATTATGTCGGGGTGTCACGGTCCAGTGGAGGGGGGATGGGGGGTGTGGAGGCTGGGGAGATAGGAGGGGCCGCCAGTTTGAGTCAGACTGGGGAAATGTTCCAACTTGTACCTCATGAGGTCGAGCGGCGCGCTAACAGGGCTGTTTTTGGCTAATTTAGACACGCCCCCGACACACACACACCACCCCCTGGTGGCTGCCTACGGTACAGTCGTACAAAACAATGACAAGTCGTTTGTTCTGACTGACGGTTTTGTTGTATTTCTGTGTTTTTGGACAACCTGGTTTGTTCCGGTTCAGTTCTGTTTGGTTCTGTTCTCCCCTGCTCTGTGCGGCCAACTGACCTCATGGTTGTTTTTTTATTTTTCCTCTGTGATCAGGCGATGGTCTTGACAACGGCCTGGCGTCTCCCAGCACCGGTGACGACGACGACCCCGACCGAGACAAACTGCACAACAAGAAGAGAGGAATCTTCCCCAAGGTGGCCACCAACATCCTGAGGGCGTGGCTCTTCCAGCACTTGACGGTAGGTCCGCCCCCGAGCAGCCGTCCTATTGGCCGCTCACTTCCTCTGCTGCTCCTGCTGCTGCTGCTGCTGGTTTGACTTCTTCGTGTAGCTGTGTAGTGTCAGCCAATGACGTCGCTATAAATTTACCTCAACTGGTTTACTCCAGGAAAAAAACTGCACTTTTATTTTGGTTTTCCCCTTTTTTTTAAAAAAAAATAAAAAAAACTTGCTTGGAAAAAAAATCCTTTGAAACTAGGCTAGGGCACTACAGTATATGCTAACATATCTAAGTTGTAAAACGGTTCAGACACCTTTCTGGAAACATGTGGAATGACCATAAATACCAAGTGGCCTGAATATGGAGATTCTGTGGAAAAAACAAACCTCAAGACCTTCAGGAGGAACCTGAGGACCTTCAGAAAAAACCTAAGGACCTTCAAGAGGAACCTGAATACATCAGGAGGAACCTCAGGACCATCAGGAGAACCCTGAAGACCTTTAGGGGGAACCTTTCGACTCTCAGGAGGAACCTGAAGACCTTCAGGACTCTGAGATCCACTCGGAGGTCTAAACCCTTGACCTCCCACTCCTGCTCCTGGTATTTCTGTCCTGCCGTCCGCCCGCTGACCTCCCTGTCTGCTTTGAAGCTGCTGTGACCTTCTCCTCCTGGGCCGAGGTGATGACCTTTGACCCTTGGCCCCGGGTCCAGGTATTTCAACCTGCCGGCTGCTCAGAGCTTCCAACCCGAAGCAAGAACTAAAAAAAAACTTCTACTCTGGAAAAAATGCTGTTGCTTGTTTACGTCCGTGGCTTTACATGCATGTACATACGCACGCACACACCCACACACATACACACGCACGCGCACGCGCACTCACACACACACACACACACACACACACACACACACACACACACACACGCATATATGTAAGTCTTGAAATTTTGTACATTCTTTGTTTTCTTCAGCCTTCAGTGGAGAACAAAAATTCACCCAGAGGGGTCATTTACACAAATACGAGTTTCTCTGAAAATGCACAAATATTTATGAGGTTCGGCCTCGCGTTTACACGAAGCCGACGTCTTCAATGAAACCGCACAGACTGAAACCACACTTTTCCGAAAACGCTCCTCCGCCTTTCCCGGATCCGTGTAAACTCAGAAACCGCTAAACCCCTCCTCCGCCCTGCAACCTGAGCCGCTGTGAGGTGCAGACGACCACTGATAACAACAACAACAGACAAAACAATAAACAACAACACAAGTTCACCTGAAGTGATTCACTGCTGATAAACGCACTTGCAGGTAAAAAGGGGGCGGGGCTTTATGTAGTAGCGCGTGGCTCCGTCAAAACGGCAGAAACACGCGAGACGTCGAGCAGAAAAAAAACTGCGATTCTAAGAAACAAAAAATTCTAAAAAAAAAAAAAAAAAAAACTTCAAAGTGGAGGGCGCTGGGCTTCGGCCCCGCCCCCCTGTCGGCCCGCCTGAAGGATGGGCCTCCAGAGCCGAGCTGGACAGATGAGTTAGCAGGAAGCCCCGGCGATGACCTGGCCCCCCCCCCTCCCTCGCGCCAACCACCCGGGGTCAAAGGTCAGCGGGACACCTCCATCCATCTATCACCGGCTCTTTATTACAGCTGCTGGGCTGCAGATGTGGGTGACGGCGAGACGAGAACTGCAGCTCGCCGAAGGCTCCTGATTGGGTCTGGACTCGCTGGAATGGTCACCAAAAACAGGAAGTGTTGCACAATGACAATCGTGATTGGTCTGCTGAACAAATGAAGGTTTCCTTCAATCATCAGGCTTTTCTTTAAGGCTCCTCCTCCTCCTCCTTTCAAGATGTTTTCTGAGATTTATTCTTGAATCCATTAATCGCGATTAATCGAAAGTAGGGGAGGTTTTTCTGCGTCTGACAACTGTTTTTTCTTTCTTTTTTTTTTAATAGGAAACATGTCATCAGTTCGACTGAGAACATTTCAGTTACAGTTCCGGTCTCCTTGTTTAGCGATTAGCGTTAGCTTGAGACACTGCACATGCATCAGGTTTGAGGGTGGGGGTCCCCATCCTTCTGATTGTTACTCAATAACAATCTTAATTTCCGAAACATGCAGCATGCATATTTTTAAAAATTTAATTTTAGACAGGGTTTTCTTAAAGTAATCTTACCAGCTGTGGTTGGTAGAGCAGGCTGCGAATTGATGATCGAAGGGTTGGCGGTTCAAATCCTGGCTCCGACTAGCCATTTGTCTGAAATGTTCTTGTTCTGCAGCCATGCCATTGGTGTATGAGGCCATTGTAAAGCGCTTTGGGTACCGTGAAGGTGCTGGAAAAGCACTGTATTAGTGCAGTCCATTTACCATTATCATGTATATACTGTATGTATGTGTGTGTGTGTGTCACACACACACACACACACACACATACATAACAAGTACATATATACATACATACATACATATACACACACACACACACACACACACACACATATATACCTCTTCCGGACCCCCTCCTGTTAATTGAACATTGTATTTTCTATCATTAATACTTTAAGACAACAACAAAAGGAAGCGGATCAAGTTGATTGGCTGATGAATAATTAGCAGTTTTTCCTGCCCAGTGAGAGAAACTTTTGGCACTGTTGGCTGATTGCGGCTCCCCAGATGTGACCAGGAACACGGCTCTTTCTGCTCCGTCTGGATGTTTTCTTGACTCCGTCCTGAACTCCGGACGGTTCCCAGAGTTCCGTCAGGACCCGAGGTGGTTTTAATCAGAGCTGGAGCTCCCCCCCCACCACCACACCACACCACACCACACCACCGCCGCCGCCCACCAAACCCCCGTCCCGGTGGCGGCGGCTGGAAAACAGACGTGTGTGTGAGCCGATGTCGCTCCACTTCTCCCCGGCAGTGAAAACATCATCCATTACCTCGGTGACAGGGATCCCCAGGGGCCGCGGGGCCCGGCGCCCTGCAGGGGTCGCCTTTATTGACCCCTCAGCCACCCCCCCACGCTCCCCGACAACACACACACACACACACACACACACACACACACACACACACACACACACACACACACACACACAGCAGCAGCATGTGCTCTCATACATCACGACTCGCTCTTTCTTCGCCGACGGCGTGACTGAGCATCCGTCCATTCGATGATGACCAGGAGCTCCTGCAGATGGAGCCCAACAAAAGATCCAGTATGAAGAAAAAAAACTTCACAATGTCAACTTGTTGTTCTTTTCTTCTCTATTCAAGTCGACCTGCATTTTTCTTTATGGCTCCTCCAACTGAAAAAGTTTTTTTCTGTGAATAAATTCCTTTTAGTTTTATTTTGAACCTGTTTGCATACGCGTGCGCACACACACACACACACACACACTCACCAAAATAGACTTATTACGACCCCTTAACTGGTTTACAGGGGCAATTAAAAAAACAACAGCATCTCCCCACATCACAGCACGGAACAGTGTGTGTGTGTGTGTGTGTGTGTGTGTGTGTGTGTGTGTGTGTGTGTGTGTGTGTGTGTGTGTGTGTGTGTGTCCCCCATGTCGTCGCTTCTTCTTTGTGTTTGATTGAACTCAGTGAGGGAGCTGATCTCCATGAGGCCACGACCTTTATTTGAACTGTTCTTCTTGTTTCTTGCTTTCAATATTGATAAGATAAGATGAAGTTTTTATTTTTGTTGTGTTTGTTTTGTTTTGTTTTGTTTTTTTTAACTTCAAGTCCATATTTTAATAATTAAACACCAAAGACCTTCTCACTTGCTCGGGTCCTCCGATTCTCTTGTGGATCAGCGACTTTTTTTGAGACAAAAAGTTCTTCTCCTTCTTCTTCTTCTTCTTCTTCTTCTGACGTCGTCGTCGGTGTGAAAATAGCTCCTGGAAGCTCTGCGGCGGCGGCGTTGTGCAGGTCAGGGCCGTGTCGGCCGCTGCAGCTGTTTCCAGTCAGCCAGACTCAGAAACTCTTCGCTCAGCTGTTACTCTGGAAGCTGATTTACGGCCTCCAACTCTTGCTGAACCTTCTTCGGCTCCGCCGGCCCGTTTATCACACACGGCTGACCTCATCCGGCGGCCGCAGCAGGTTTCCAGGGTTTTTATGTTGTTGGGTGTTTTTTTTGTTTTGTTTTTTTTATTATTGTTTTCGAAAATTTCGCTGTTGTGATTTCTGTGTTAGCATGTCAACATCTTTCAGCGTCAAACCTCTAGCCGGGACTCAAACACACACACACACATGCACTGCTGGACATCTTCCTGAATGACGTCTCTAGTTAACGGTTGTAAAAATGTTGTGTGAATTCTTTTGTAACTGTGTCGTGTGACTCGGAGAGAGAGAGCCAATGAAATTCAAGACTGGTCTAGTCCGGCAGCTGTTTGTGCCAAAAGATGGACCAAACATCGACAAACAAAATTGTTTTTATTTTATTTTATTTCATTTTATTACATTTATTTTGGTATTTTTGGTATTTTTTAGTCTGTGTGTTTAGGATTTTACTTATTCATCATTTTAGTTCTATCATTATTATTATCATTATTCCATAATGTGTCGAGCAAAACTGAAAATTGAAAAAAAAAAAAAAACACTTAAAACCTAAAACAAGACACTTCCGATTAAAAATACAACAGTTTGAACACAAAAATGAGACAGAAAAAAATCAGCGGCAATCAACGACAGCTTTACAGAACAAAAATCTATAATGAATGAATGAATGAATGAATGAATAAAGAAAATCAGAAAAAAGCAGAAAAATAGAGCAGTGAGTCCTGCTGTGATGCTGCAAGTTAACGGCTACATCTTGTCCCCCTGCAGCACCCGTACCCGTCCGAGGAGCAGAAGAAGCAGCTGGCTCAGGACACTGGCCTCACCATCCTACAGGTCAACAACTGGTAAGTGAGTGAGTGAGTGAGTGAGTGAGCAGGACACACACGCACAAACACACTCACACACAAACACACACCTGGATCTCTTCTCATGGGAGAGTTAATTGGAGGTGAGACGGCGTCAGCAGGATTCACCGCTGGGAGTTTGGAGCACACATATACACACACATATCTGCGTGTGTGTGTGTGTGTGTGTGTGTGTGTGTGTGTGTGTGTGTGTGTGTGTGTGTGTGTGTGTGTGTGTGTGTGTGAATGCTATTTTCATGGCAAACAGCTGGACTGGTGTCTTCAAACACCCCCCTTGTGGAGAGTGAGTGATGGGAGGTGGGGGCTGACCTGAGAATGACATCGGGTGGGCGTGGCTTTGCTGGCCTTTTACAAGCTGTGTGTGTGTGTGTGTGTGTGTGTGTGCGCGCGCTGCACTTGCCGTGAACTGACTTTCCGACTTGATTTTTTATTTTTATTTTTTGCATTACTCACCTCAACAGGAAGTGTCACTCAGTCAACAGGAAGTTAAGGTGTTAAGGTGGGGGGCCGTGGGTGGGAGTTGGGGGGGCAACGGACGGAGGCTTCCCATTGGTACAGAGGAATCTGACAACGCCGTTTCGCCGTTTTCACATCGTTGCCGTGTGGACGGTGAAAACGGCTTTTCCTTGTAAAACGATGACGTCGTCGCACCCTCACTGTCATGTGACCGGAAAAAACACGGCATGCAGCGGCACAAACGACAACGATAGCGGCCAGCGGAGTTGTCTTTGTATGGCAGGCGCTTCAAGATTTGTTGGCAATATTACTACAAAACCTCACAAAACCTCAGACTCACGTTTTTTTCCGCTACTCGCCGTTTTTGTTTTCTGTGTGTTTGGTGCGTAGCGGAAATGCCCTCTTTTCTAAATCGTGGGTCCAGTGGCTGTGTCAGCGTCTGTTAACAGCGCCACGTTTCGGTGTGGCATACGCGTTACATCGTTTTCAGCCACCGTCCCGTTTCCATCTGTCAGCGTGTGGACGCCACTTTTTTCCACCCCGGGAAAGAAAAAAAACGTCAACGTTCCCGTGTGGACAGGGCCTGAGGTTCTTTTTGCGAAAACTTCCAAGAGAACCTGCTGAAGGTCAACTGGTAACCGGGAACCGGTTTCATCCAGTTCAGCCAGTTTGATTTGGTGAGCAGAAGTCCGATCTTCACCTCCTCCTCCTCTCCCACCCTCCTCCTCCTCCTCCTCTTACTCCTACCCCTCCTTCTCCTCCTCCTCCACCTCTCCCTCTTCCCACTGCTCCTCCACCTCCTCTCTCTGTTCCTTCTCTTCCTCTGCTCCCTCCTCCCGGAGAACAAGTGGAAATGGAACCGTCCCTCCTGGCTCGGGGGTGAAGAGGAGGGGTGTGTGTGTGTGTTGAGGGAGAGGGGGGGAGAGGGGGAGGACATAAATCACACGGGGAAGGTATGAGGGGGGTCACTGTGGGGGGGCCAGCGAAGCTTTGAGGAAGACCAGAACCTTCCTCTGGAGGGGGAGGGAGGTGGGAGGCGGGAGTGTCACAGAAGGTGCTGGGTCAGAGGTCACACATACCAGGATGATGGCTGGAAGAGTCAACGACTCAGAAGGACATTGAACGCACCGCCGCTGCCTGGTTAGCACCTGGTTAGCACCTTCAGCTTCTGACGCTACAAGTTTTCAAGCCCCTATTGTCGTAAAAGGTGTTTTTGCTAAATGCTAAATTGCTCATTTTGAATGGTAACTTGATCCACAGAAATCACAAAACGTTACTTGTACTAGAAAGTAACAATTTTTTAAGTCAACAGGTACAGCTGAAAACTGTCTTAGCCAGACGACTAGATTAACTAAACTTAACATAACATAACGTAAGTAACCCAACATAAGGTGACGTAACATAACCTAAATTAACGTAACAGACCGCACCTCAGCCGAGCTTGACTAAAAATAACTGAATGTAACTTAACACATCATAACTAAACTTAGCATACCATTGTTTAACACAACTTGGTTCAACTTAACATGACTCTACTTACCATTACTTTACATATTTGGTATTAACTTAACATATGTTTACGAAACTCACCATAACGTAACTTCACTTAGCTTGTCTAGCCCAACTTGACTTGACTTGACTTTGCTTTTGGATTGTAACATCTGAACCTGTTTCCTGCTCTTCCTCAGGTTCATCAACGCCCGGCGGCGAATCGTCCAGCCAATGATCGACCAGTCCAACCGAGCAGGCAAGTGCCACTTCCTGTCCGGCTCAAACCAAGCGGAACCATCAACGTACACCCTCATAGTGCATGTTGAGTGTGCACGTCACAAAATGTTTGTCTATTTTATTTGTTAGTTTTCTCACCAACACCCTTCATTTAGTTTTCAAACGATTGTTTCTTCTTGACTTTAATAATAATAATTTTTATTTATAAAGCGCTCTTACAGGTGCTCAGAGTCGCTTTACAGGTAAAATAACAATAAAAACAATGCGAGAGATTAAAAATTAAAAACGATTAAAAAATAGATAATAATAAAATAAGATAAAATCAGTTAAAAACAGACAGGGTTGAGAGGGCAGATATGGGCTGGGAGGTGTGGTGGGTAGGAGGGTTCAGGTAGGGTAGGCAATTCAGAAGAGGTGGGTTTTGAGGGTAGTCTTGAAGTTGTTGAGCTCGGTACAGTTGCGGATGTGTTTGGGGAGGAAGTTCTAGAGGGTGGGGGCGGAGACACTGAAGGCCCGGTCCCCCAGGGTTCGGTGCTTGGTTATGGCAAGGGGTGAGAGAAGGTTAGCATCAGCTGAGCGAAGGGGACGGTTTGGGGTGTGACGGACAATGAGGTCAGACAAGTAGGGAGGGGCCAGGTTGTGGAGTGACTTGAAGGTGAGGAGGAGGATCTTGAATTGGATACAGTGGGCAACAGGAAGCCAATGGAGTTGGTGGAGGACGGGGGTGATGTGGTCGTAGGGGCGGGAACCAGTGAGAAGTCTGGCGGCGGAGTTCTGGATGTATTTGATTGGCTTCTTGGCTCTGACCTTTGACCTCTGACCTCTGACCCTTAAAATTAGTGCTTATCTACAGTAGCTCTCTAAAGCACCACAAAGTGGACCTCATATCTCCACTGCAAAAACAGGAAAATTGCTTCAACTCAACAAGTCGTAGCTGAGGCCTCTGCGCTGTGGCTCCGCCCACTCCGGCCCTCTGCACCGTGTTTAAAATGGTCGTTTAAAGAGGTCGCAGTACTGCGGGGCCTGACAGGATTAGCTAGCGGACAAAGACGCTAATCGCTTTGACTGACCGCCACATTGAACGTTTTAACCTGGGATTAGAGCCACTGGGAATCCAGCTAAACCGCCGCTAAACCGCCACTAAAGGCTAAAGGCTAAAGCGCCGCTAGCCTTTTGGCCCCTGTGGCATTTTTACAGTGCGTCCCACACACAAAAAGCATTAATATGGTGCTAAGTGGTGGGCCAGGAGACACTGTTGGGAGTAAACACAGAGCGGAGCGGGGGCGGGGGCGGGGCTTCCCCCCTTTCAAAATAAAACAGCATCTTCGTCTTTCCCTCGAAGGAGATTTTCAATAAAGTTCACAAGATGACAAATTTAAAAGCCCAAAAAAACATCAATTTATTGCGCCCTGAGTGAGGCTGTGATGTCATCCCTGCTGGACGGCCCACTAAAGAGTCTCCTCCCACCCAGTGAGCCAGGCAGGACCCTTCGGCCCAGACGGCCCTCAGCCAATGGGAGGCTTCGTCATGGACGGGCAGGCACACATGGGGCTCAGAGGACCTGGTAAACACACACACACACACACACACACACACACACACTCGCGCTGGGTTGTTGTTAGTCTGAGCCGAGTGTCACTGTTATTGTTGTTGTTGTTGTTGTGGTGCTGCAGGAGGCCTCGGTGTGGATGGACAGTGGCATTACATGTAGCAGCGCCGCCCACCTGCAGCCGGGGGAATTGCAGCGCACCGCCAGGCCGGGAAACAGTGAGTGTGGAGTGGAGACGGAACACAACCACATGAGTTTTCGTTATTATTAATTCACGTTTTGAAATTAATTACAGCCCCCCCGACTCTCTCTTCCTCTTCCTCTCTCTCTCCCTCTCTCATTCTCCCCCACTCACTCTCTCTTTCTCCCGCTCTCTCTCACACTATGACACTTCAGTATTTTTCGCCTCCCAGTCGTTGCACATGCATTAGCCCCCCCACCCCCTCCCCAACCACACCTTAACCTCCCCTAGCTAATTGAACCAGCTTCCCTCTGATTTAAAGGTCAATTAATCCTCCGAGATCCTCTCCCTCTCCATCCATCCAGCCGGGCGAGCGAGCGATCATTAGTGCAGCAGCTCCTAATCTGATCAGCTCAGTCCAATTAGCACGTAAGCAGTTTGTCAGCATAGTGAGGGGTAGGAGGGAGGAGGGAAGGGGGTGGGGGGTCAGGTGGATGTTGACATGCAGAAAGGAAGTGCGGAGAGAGAGAGAGGGGGGGGAAGGAGAGGACAATTAAAGATTTTTTTTCCTAGTGGCTCCTGGGAAACAAAACACCTGTCAGCCAGGATCGGACGCAGCCATGCGTGAAGCTACACACACACACACACACACACACACACACACACACACACACACACACACACACACGTCTCTAATCTTGTGCGCCTCTTTTCTCTTTTCTTTCATCCCATTGGCTCTCACTCGGATAAAAGACAAGAAAAAAGAATCGACGGTCCACACGTGATGAGTAGTGAAGGAGGGAGGAAGGGAGGAGGAGAAGAGGACTGGCTTTAGCTAGCTAATGTAGCGTACGTTCTGTTTTATGTATCTTCTCTATAAAAGGTACAGGGTTTAATTGAGTCCTTGGTTTGATAAAAAACTAAACCAAACTTGAAAGAGAGCTAGCGAGCCAGCTGGCTCGAGAGGAGGTAGCTCAAAGAGTCTCTGACGGCTAAACCATCCTCAACAGCGAGCTAACCAACACACTCATTGCACTTGCATTCGTTTATCTGCTTGTAGACAACACAAAGTGAGTCAAAGAGATACACCATGGACCTTGAACACGACCTTTTGCCACTGACTGCTTTGAGCGACTGTACCGCTCGCTTAATGGTTCGTCTTCTTCTGTGGTGACACTCTTCCTCCTCCCTCTCACAGGTTTCACTCAGGAGTTCTGCAGAGTTTCCTAGGCAGGCATGGAGCAGGTCCCTCCCTCACACCGTCAATCCGTCCGACTGCTGCCCACCAAAGAAAGACACTCTGTGACTCTAATTCAGACACCTAAAGCACAACGAACCCTTTGAAAAGTCCTGGACCAGATTTGGACGCGTTACCTGATGTGGACGCGTTGCTGGATGTGGACGTGGGGTCTCTGGTGGAACCTGAAGTCTGAATTGGACATTGGATGTGACACCAGCAGCCAATGTCTGTACTTCCCCAGACGGAAGCGCTTTCAAGAAAAATGACTTTATTTTGTTTTTTCTTTTCCAAGGAAAGAACTTTGTCGAAAAGTGCCGGCGGAAGTCACATGACCCAACACTGTTGTTTCTTCACTCTGAGCATTTTGTCTCTTTTTCCTCCGAGGAGAGCCAAAAACCTTTTGAGTTGGAAAATAAAAAAATATAAAAAAAGTTAAACAATCTCAAAAAGTTTTTTTTTTGTAAATTGTCAGCACCTGCTGCTTCCTGCTACTTCCTGCTACTTCTTGTTGGTTCCAGCTACATCCTGCTGCTCCCTGCTGCTCTTGCTGCTTCTGCTACTTCCTGCTGCTCATTAGTCCTGCTGCATTGAATACACACAAGTACGTTAAGCGTGAAAAGTTTGATTTCAAATGTAAAACTTGTCGTTTAGCTGCTGCTGCTGCTGCTGCTACAAAAGTCACATAGAAACGACTAAAGCAGCAAAAGGTGAACAAAACAAACCATTTGTTTTATTTTGAAATGCAGGGTGGGGGCGGGTGTGGGGAAGATGGAGTGTGTGTGGGGGGGTAAAGGGGTCTGTGTGAGTCTTTTTGAACCTTTACAAGGTGGAATTAGTTCCCCCTCACGCTCCAGTCGGCCAGCTGAATGGCAGCGCTGCCCCGCCTCCCTCTGATCACATGACCTGTCAGTTTGTTTTCCTTCCTTCAGGAAACTTTTCCTTCTCACTACTTTAATTCCTTTTTGAACTTTGCATCATTAGCTGTGTTCTTATTTTTTTTTATTTTTGTTTTTATTTTGTAAATGTATTTATTTATCGCCAAGATCTTAAAAACAGTGGCTGACTGACAGGCTTCAACTCCCTCTTTAGGTCGCCCTCTGTAGGGGATTGGACAAACTGCCTTCATCTTCACTGCCGCTGGTGGAAGCCTGATTTCTCCCGATAGGCCCTGAACTCACCAGAGAGTCAAATCCCCCTCACTTAAAAATGTAAAAAGGCCCGAAAGGCGACGAGTTTAAGGCAGGCAAGCACATGTACGCACACACACACGCACACACACACACGCACACACACACACACACACACACACACACACTCACACACACACACACACAAACACACTCTTCACACCCCTGGGACGTTGCTGCTGCAGCAACCCAGCACAACAAACACGACTGAGTTTGATTTAAAGGAGATCGGGAAAATTTTTGTTTTTCGTCTCCCTGCTGGAAGCTCTGCCCACTTAAGCTCCGAGAGCTATGCCTTCACTTCAGTTAGCTTAGCTCGTTAGCCATAGGGACGGCTGATTGTGAATGGGTTGTAACAAAACCCTGCACCTACTGGGGAGAGGCTGCGTGGGCGGGGCTCAGTGGGCGGGGTTAAGGTGCTGAAGGTGAGTCCAGTGGGTTCAACCTGTCTCCTAACTTCCTCCCAGAACCCAGACCTGAATGAATCTTGGTGGTTCTGGGCTCTTTGTAACCCCCTATCCTACCATGGCACCTCCTCTTCCTCCTCCTCTTTCTTCTCCTTTTCCTCCTCGTCTTCCTCCTTCTCCTCATCCTTTCCTTCCTCCACCTCTTCCTCCTCCTTGTCTTCCACCTCCTTTCCCTCCTCCGCCTCCTCTTCCTCTTCCTCCTCCTGCTCCTCTTTTGTCTCCTCCTCTTCCTCCTTCTTCTCATCTTCTCCCTCCTCTTCCTCCTTTTCCTTTACATGTTTCCTGTATTGACATTTTTCCTCTCCAAGCCGGAGTTCCTCCTCAGATTCTCCTCGGTCGACCGTCACGGTTGACAGTTTCAGGGTTCTCACGGCGGTCCAGCGGTTCTTCGCAGGATCCCAGTGGCCCAGTAAAGTCTGTCCATAAATCCAGAACTATCCTCACCTCTCGGAACGGCGGTGGAGGGGGCTTGGAGACTTCTCCAGTCAGGAATGACCGTCAGCCCAGGAGGACTGAGGTTCTGGTTCTGGCTCCTCCAGATGAAAACATTCCTGCGGGTGTTTTTCTGGTCTGGATAGAAAAACGCTGCTTCAATAAATGTTCAAATGTGTTTCCTGCCGCAATTAGCGGGCTAATACACTCTGCTCTTCTTCTTCTTCTTCCTCCCTTCATCAGATGTGCGTCTTGAACAGTTTATCTCCGGGCCATCGGGGGGAAACTCTCTGGTTCTCGTCGCTGCCAGATGAAGCTGCAGCCGCTTCTTTGTCACTAATCAACGACAACATGGACGACATTCCGATGTGACATTGTCAGACTACACAAACTGATGAACAAAGTCATCAGCAGCTTCAGAACTTGAACCATCACGAACCATCTTTGGGGGAAGATATCAGTGCTTTTTTTTTGTTGTAGGGGGCGTGGCTTCTGAACAACCAGGGAGTATCCAGATGGTTCTGTTACTGAACGTTCTGACGATTCTGCAGGCCCCGTCCTCTGATGCCCCCTGCAGGTAAAGACAACAACAACAACAAGTTTCTTGCTTTTTGTCAGTGGAGTGAACATGTGCAAAAAAAACAAACTGCAAAAGACCTTAAAACCAGTCCTGCACACGATCTACAATAGCCCTTGTTTGCATGTTAGCATGCCCAAATAAGATACACAGCAGGACATATGCTGAAAATTGAATTAAATGAAAATTTAGATTTTAAAAGTATATTGCTGTGGACAGCAGTAAGTAAACACAGTGTGTAGAAGAAATGTGATCATTAAATTCAATAATATCGATAATGGATTGTTTTCTCTGCATCCTCCTGCATCCTAGACGGACACGTGAAATAAATCATTGACATGGAAAGGATCGGTTTGGCACGTCGGGTTGCAAAAAGTGAGTGCACGTCTGTGAATTCTTCTTCTTCTTCTTCTCAGCTTGGTGCCCATCTGACAAACATTACGGCATCTTCCATTCACACACAAACACACACACTCTCGTACACACGTCGTGGGCGATTTGCAGCCGGCCACTTGGACATCTCTCAAACGGACGTGACCGAGACAGCTATGGTGGAGCTCAGGGCCCTGAAATGAAAGGCTAACCAGAATTGTTTGCTCACTTTAAAGTGGAAAAATACCACAAAGGGAGGTTTTGCGGCGCGGCTGAACCCGAGTCCAGCCAGCCGTGGATGGTCTGAAAGGCTCCGGCCCCCCATGGCAGATTTCCGCAGAGAGATCAATGACATCACGTCTGCTTTGGGAGTCCAACCTCATCCACGTCCTCCTGTTTCTTTGTGCTAAAAATACTTTGTTCACTTCTCACCTTACGGACACACACATTTGTTTTGAATTACGTACGTATCATCTCGCGGCCGTGTGTCACCAAACTCTGCGGTCTTTGTTTTTTGTTTTATAAATAAATAAATACATAAATACATAAATAAAACAAAAAACAGCTTTGAGGAACGATGCAAGAGGTTTTTTACTGGAAAATTTCCAAGGCTAACAGCTAATGTGACACTTTGCAGAAGAAGAAAAAAAAAGTTTTATTAATAACGCATAAACGTGCAGTAATTGTTGAGATGCTAACAGAGTGAGGCTAAGGCTAACAATCCCCAAGTCAGATGACCTGAAAAAAAATTTGGTGGGGAAAGTAGATGACCCTCACGTCTATTGCTTCTGGTCAATTATATTCTAACAGACTAAATAGAATGTTAGCGTCCTTCAGCGCACGTCATGTCAGAAAGTCTGAGGCTTAAACAGAAACCAGCAGGTGGAGATTCCTCAACTTTCTGACCTAAAATTCCAATTTCCACGGGCCGTTACCAAAAAAAAAAAAAAAATTGGCAAAAAAAATTAGTCTCCAGCAATAAAATACAGAAATTCAAAGGTGTGAACTACTGACTTTTTTCATTCATTCTTTCTCGAGCATGGGGTGGGCAAACGTTTGATTGGTGGGCCACAATGGATTGTAAAATTCAACAACGGGCCGAACCAGGAGCTGACGGATGGAGTAGTTTTGGTGACCCATCTCACAGAAGAAAAACTATATATATCATGGGATAAGTAGAAAACATGTGCTTAATGTCAATAGCAAACAAAATATGTCTTTGAATTGAACCCCCAGAGTATTTATCTTGTTATTATCTTGTTATTACTGTGATTGAAAGGTATTTTATTACTCACTTACTATTAATATAATTTTTTCAAGTTTTTCTCTTGGCCTTATCAGTCGTCAAGGTCCATCAGTCACTTCCTTCTTTTCGAGACAATAAGTATGTCAAGTTTTCCTCAGCCACAACTTCCCGTCATCAAATCTGAAAATCTCTTCACTCGACAAAGAGTGTGTAAGCCTTGTCATAAAACCCTGTTTTTTTTTCACAAGCTGGTTTGCGGGTCTTTGCTCTGTCGCTCACGTCGATCCGTCTCGTTCCGCCGTCTCAAATCACTCAGCTGTTGTTCCTCGTTTTTTAAGCTGCTGCCTCTGAACCCGACGCTACATCAAGCTAACCTAAGCCGAACGCTAACCCAATTCGAAATGTTACCGTGCGAACAATAAAAACCGGAACGCACGCTAAACTCTCAGCCCAGTTTGTGCCGCCATGACTTCCTCTTCCTCCTTTTCATCCTCCTTCAACCTTCCTCTCCCCGTCCACCTCCTTCTCTTTCTCCTCTTCCTCCTCCTCTTATTCCTTTCGTCCTTCTCTTCCTTCGCTTCTCCCACCTCCTCTTCTTCCTCCTCCTCACCTTACCACCTTCTTTCCTCTTCCTCCTCCTCCTGCTCCTTTTCCATTCCTTCCTCTTTTCCTCCTCCTCTCCCTACTCCTCCCTCTGCCCTTCAGCTCTGCGGCCCCCTGGAGGCTCCCCGTCGCACTTCTAAGCAGACAGTGATGGATTGCTGAGATTAGAGAGCCGCGTTTCTCAAAAGTACTCGGGCCTCCTCTAACGAGCCTCTGCCAGCGTCCCGGATCGCATTTCAAAAAGACGGGCCGGGGAAAAAGAAGAAGATGAAGAAAAAACGGGAAGGAGCAGGACGACTGTGGTAATGTGAAAAGCAGGTAGAGCTCCGGCACGTCTTGACGTTCCTCCTTCCTTCGGCACATCTGAACGGACGCAGGGGGCCGTGAAATACGGCGGGTATCTGTTTGGCTGGGAGCCAGAAAGAGGGGGGTGTCGGGGGCTGGGGGGGGAGGAGGCATGTCCACCCGATGAGACGCTCAGATTTCAACCTCAGCCTGCAGTTGGCCAGCAACTGGAAGCGGAGCAGGATGCCTGTTTAAAGTAGCTGATAGCAGTTTTGGCTAGAGACAGGCCCCCCCACCCACCCCACCAAACACACACACACACACACACACACACACACACACACACACACACACATCCCGATCTGAGCGATCTGAAACGGTCTTTAGCTACGTTTACCTGCACAAACAATTTCTTAATCAGATTAATTTGGATTAACTTCATCAGATTAATTTGAGGGATTTGGATGTTATTCCAGATTCAACCGTTTACATGAACGTTGAATAAACAATCCGATCATGACGTGGTTGCTCGTGGTGCTCTGAGTGCTCAGTCTGAATGAATCATTTTTAGCTGCGTGCAGAATCGTCTCATTTTCATCAGAAATAGTGGAAGAAGAAGAAGAAGAAGAAGCTTTAATTTTCCCTCCACTGGCGCAGCAACTGTTCTTGTAGTTTAAACGGAGATTCATGACAGGAAGCTGTCAAGATTTTTTCACTTTTGGTTAAATGAGGGGTAAAAAAAATAAATAATAATATATATAATTTAATGGGGGAGGGAGGGAGGAGGAGGGAAGAGATCTTCACAACCTCCCGTCTTTGCTCCACACAGAGCGGCACATCAGACACACAACATCTCCAAGGCTGCAGATTAACTCCTGCTCTGCATCTCCAGTGCCCACTCTGGATTTCTTTTTTCTTTTTTTGTGCATAACTGATCATTTTGTACGGTGACACAACCCTCAAACTGCAACCACATCACTTCAGACACTGACTGAAGGCCAGATTTAAAAAGACCTGCATGAAGGGAAATTAGTTTATTTTATTTTGATTTTGTTTCATTTATTTATTTTAACTAAAAGAATCCCAGTGATCACACTTCCCTTTTACTATTATTATTATTATTATTATTATTATTATTATTATTATTATTATTATTATTATTATTATCAGTAGTAGTAGTAGTAGTAGTATTGTTGTTGTTGTCATCATTGTTATTGTTGCTACTACTACTACTACTGCTACTACTACTACTTTAGTAAAGTAGTAGTAGTAGTAGTAGTAGTACGACATAATACACAACACATATAAAATGTATAGTCTGCCAAAACATAGATACCGAGTAACCTACACTAGCTGCGCATACAACTGAACCTCATGTGTCAGTGGCGATTCTCTGTGCGCGCCCCTGCTCCTCATGAACGCGCTCGCTCCGCTCGAAATGAATTCTGGGAACAACAAGATGGCGGGACGTTCAAAAACAATCTCCCCGCAGTGGCCAATCCTGAAACTAATAAGTGAATGACATAAAGCCCGAAGCCGAACCGGAACCCGGCTCGGACTCGAACCGTTCCGCCGCTCAGCCGCCCGGTCACCATGAACCGAAGCCGCAGGAATATGTCGAGCTCCGGGTCCGGCCTGCCAGACTCCCCGCCGGGCCAGCAGAGCAGACCGAACCGGCTGAGGAGAAGCTACAGGCCGAGCCAGCAGACCCAGGCAGCGGTTCCGGGGAGTATCGAGTCTCCAAAGAGTCGACAGTCCGGTGAGTCACCGGCAGCCAGCCAGCTTGCTTATGTCTCTTTTTGGCGCTGTTTTCTGACGTCATTAGCAGCCCGGAACTCTCCCTGCACCAGCCCCCTCTTGAATCCCGTCAGATTCACGATTAGTATCTGCTCCTCTTGGATATAAACGCGCGCCCGCCAGCGGCACGATGTTATTTAAACTTCAGGTGTCACCGTTTAATTCGGCTAGCCGCAGATTACGTTGACTTGTTAGTGATGAACGTAAATTGATTGTTTTGTGTGCGTCCAAGTCAAAGGTGCAAGGCCAAATATTGACGTCATCTGGTTACCGCTGACCTCATCATCATGAGTCCTTTATTTCATCAGTATCAGTAATGATATCAATAATGATTTATTGATCCGCAAAGCGTTTCATCTGTAAGTCAAGGATGCCAACATTACTTCTTTCTTTTTGTCATCGTAGTGAAACATAGAACATCCAGAAAGCGACTGTGACAATAACAACATCCATGTAACATCTGATCAACACACTCCTGATGGTGTCATCACGTGTTTCCTCCAGACTTCAAGAGTCCGACCCGAGTCCCCAGAAGCAGAGCCGCCGGCAGCGGAGGCTTCGGCGAGGAGTCGCCGCACAACGACTCCGACTTCCAGCAAGACATCATCTGGGACGCCACCTCACCGTCACCCAACCGTGCTGGTAAAGAGAGAAAGACTCCTCCCCTTTCCCCTCTTCCTCCTCTTTGTCACCAAGGAGGTCTTCAGCATTGGGACAGTTTAACAGAGCCAGGAAGAAACAACAGGTTTTTTTGCAGGTAAGAGAGGCCAGAAACAGCGAGGCAGCCTGGTGGACATCTCAGAGATCGTCAACAGGATCGCTCCAAAGGTGGGCGGAGCCTCTGGTCTCCCATAGCATCCAGCTGCAGCCGTCTGTCTTCCTTCCTCAACCACCTGTCTGTCTCTCTGTCTGTCCACCTGTCTATCCCTCCATCTATCTCTTTGTCTGTCCCTCCATCTGTCCACCTGTCCCTCCTATATGTCTGTCCACCTGTCTGACTCTTCATCTGCCCCTCTGGCCTGTCCCTCCATCTGTCCACCTGTCTGTCCCACTGTCTGTCCCTCAGCACGGCCGGCCGGAGGTGGTGGAGCCCACGCTGCAGCGCTGGATCGGAGACAGTGCATCCATCCCCTGCACGCCGGACGTCCAGGCTCCCAAAGCCAAGAAGAAGTCGCCCAGGTGGGTCCCAGACTGCTGAACAGGAAGCACCCAATTCATCTTGTGTCATTTTCTGTGTTTACATGGGAAACATAGAGGTCGGGTCTGCGATCCACTGAAGTTTGAAGAAAAATGTTTCCACTCAGAGTTTTACAAGATGGATGAGGAGAATTCCAACGGCTGATTCCTCCTTTCAGGAAAACTATATTTTTTACACAGCCAGGGCTGGGTTCCATTTAGTGTTTAGTGTCATGTTTTGATACGATGCCCAATTTCAATACCGGTATCGGAACAATACTCTTTCCATGTTTTAAAGCCAATTTGAACGACAACAAAAATGCATTATAGCCGCTACAGCACAAAATTTTCATTTTCCATTTTTCATTTGCTGATTCAAATCACGATTTTCCTCCAAATCCACTTTCTTGTCTTCCTGTTTCTTTCTGATCCACCTTCATGATGTGGAGACACCTTAGCATCATTGGTGCTAATGACGCTAATTTTTACTTTTACCGTTTCTTTCCCGTTTTCCGTTAAATTTACACTCTAACCTGAACTCCAACAGTTTAGTTTCCGCCTCTAATGTGAGAGCCAGTCAGCAACCACTTGTTGATCATTCAACGCCAAATGATTATTGGCTGGCAGACACTGAGATTCACTTTCATGGATATTTTGGAATTTCGCGACAAAAGATGATTCTTTTTTTTTTTTTTTACGATGATCGACAGGATCGAAGTATTTCGGTCACTGCTGCTGCTGCTGATGTATCAACGTTCGCTATCGTCTTTGCATTTTTCCTCAGTTGTTTTCTTTTTCACACCAAACATTTCCAAATTTTTTCCCACCCGACTCAAACAAACATTTTTTTTTTCCCCCATTTCAGGCCAAACGGCGTGGACGACCTGCTGAAACTGGCCCGGCAGTTTGACTTGAACCTCTTCCAGCAGAGTGACGGCCCCGAGGACGAGCTGCTGCGTCAGGACGTCCTCACTCTGGGGGACGCCGAGGTCCGGACGGACGAGCTGGACTTCCTGTTTGACGGTCCTACCCAGCGGCTGAGCGCCGGTGCGCTGAGTCAGCCGCTAGCAGAACCAGCAGAATCAGCAGAATCAGCAGAGTCAGCAGAATCAGCAGAATCAGCACCCCCTTCAGGACCTTTGGCCAGCGTTGCGTTTGAGGACGACTGGGACGACGACGACTTCCTCAATGACTCCCTGGTGATGGAGGCGGCCCAGAACCCACTGCAGCAGAACTTTGCTGCTCCGAAGTTCTGCTCCACCCAGAAGCCTTTGGGCTCGGTTGGGGGGGTTGTGGGTGGGACACGCCCACCGGCGGGAACCCCAGGGTCGGATCAAAACAGCTCCGTCAGGAAGGACCGGGAGGAGGCCCAGCGGAACCGGTTCTCGCCGGTCCCAGTGAGGTCTCGATGGACTCAGCAGGAACCCCGTCTGTCCCACCAGACGAGTCCCGTCCAGACTTCCTCCTCCTCCTCCAGAACTTTCCAGAAACCTCCGCCCCTCTACCAGGAACCGGCCGACCTCTTGGACGACGATGAGCTGCTCGCCGCTGTCTGGTCCCAGCCGGTCCGGTCTGAACCACTCCAGTCCGAGCCAGTCCGGTCCCAGCCCGTCTGGGATGACCTGGCCGACGACCACCTGCTGTGCGAGGTGTGTGAAGACCTGGAGAACCAGATCGTAGTGGCGGAGCAGACGATGGCGCCCGGCGGGAACCGCAGGACTCCTCCCGCCTCCGCTGGCAGCTCATTGGCCGGTAGGTCGGTGGCGGGCGTCGTCTCTGCGACAGCGGGGGCAGGGCCATCAGCAGCCGGAGGTCCATGGTTGCCTTGGAGCGTCCAGAGAGGCCCGTTCACCTTCAAGAAGCCCAGCGGCCCCGTTTCCACGGTGACCAGTCCAGGTGAGACTGCCCCCGATGACATCAGCACAGGGCATGATTCACTTCCTGCCACCAGCAGGAGAGTGAGGAGTACATAGATATATATATCGATATAGATATAGAGATAGATATATATATATATGGAGAGAGAGAGAGAGAGAGAGAGAGAGAGAGAGAGAGAGAGAGAGAGAGAGAGAGAGAGAGAGAGAGAAAAACGACCGGTCCGTTACTGCATCTGTCGTCGACTGAGGCTGAGCCCTTGGCAACTTTTCCGCAATATGATAAACGAGCGATGAAGTCGTCACCGTTTTCCTCCTCGTGTCTCCTCCTGCAGCAGCAGTGGCGCCCAAGTGTTCGGCGGCGGAGATCAAGCTGAAGAAGCAGCAGGCCATCGACCGCCGGCGCCGGCGGCTGCAGGTGGCCGCCAACACGGCGACTGCTGCCACTTGAGGGCGCTCTGTGCGTGGTTAGCCTTTAGCTGAGCGTGAAGGTCGTTAGCAAAAGGAAACCGCTAGCCCGCTATCTCTGCGATGTTTCTTTCCGTCACATAATTCCGCTTGCTAGTCTCTAGTTTTGCACTTAGCCAGTCTGAGTGTGAAGCCACACCTTCACGTCTCTAGATTTCAATATTAAATTCAGTTTTTAAACTCCTGAAATAGGACAAATCAGCAGGCTCTTGATCCATCTTCTGCTTTTAATTCTTAGCTCTCTTCTTGGCTCTCGGTGAACTTTTGAACTTTTTCTCTTGTTTCACCGACAGGGCCATTTAAAATAAAAAAAACAAAGAAGAAGTTCATGTGTAATGTTTGCAGAACGAGGATCAAATCGTCTAATGAGTTTGGGGGATTCTTGCACAGGAACTCGAGAAATGATTGATATTTTATCATAATTTAACCAAACATCTCAGGTAAATATTGTTTTATTGTTTTCCCCAATGCTAAGCTAGGCTAACCACACTCAGGCAGTAAGCTCCTTCAAAACAGACGTTTTAAGCCAAACTGCTTTCGTTCTCTTTGAGTTGTTTTTTTTATTATTTTATTTTCTAAAGCACTTTTCACTGATGTCAGAGCGGTTTGTCAATAAAGTTTTGATTGATGATGTCATTGATGCCTCTTTGTTCGTTCCCTCCACGAAAAACATCTCGGTGGTGACCGTGAACGCCACCCAACGGTCCTCGTGGGGTCCCGACTGTGGGTTTCACCGACCTCAGTGGAGCTTCATAGCTTCAACAAAGCCATTTCACCTCAGCGCCTTCAGGAGGCGCCGGTGCTGCAGACCTTAGACTGGGCAGATAACGATGACAACTTTGACTCACGTCCAGTGAATTAAATAAAGTTAAAAAGAGTAAGTAAATGAAACACAAAGTTTATTGACATTGGGATGTCGTTAATTATAGTATTGTATCATATTGCTATCGCTCACAAAACAGTATTTACTCCTTGTTGAGTGATGACTCTAATTTATATCACAGCAGGTGGAACACTGAGAAGTAGTCATCTCAACTTGGAGGCATCGGAGGAAGGAGGATGAATTCTTGTATGGAGGCTTAAAAGCGTCAAAACTGCTTCAACAAATACTGCTTCAATAATTGTAATAAAATTTGCGGATTCAAAAAGAAAAGAAACAGCAGCATATTGGATGAAGAAACGCGAAACGTAAAATCTAATAAATAAATTTTTTTAAAAAAATATGCATCTGTGTAAAAACATAACACAGAAATTGCAAAAACTCCAGTTTCCCTCAGAGGGCGAGACACCGCCAGTAAAACGCTTCGTCTTTGAAAAATTGGCGTCATGGTGACATCTGCTGGTAGGAGTAAAGCAGTGCAACTTCAAACTGTTATGGTCTTCGTACGCCATTCATTCATTCATTCATCATCTATAGCCGCTTATTCCTATTCAGGGTCACGTGGGTCTGCTGGAGCCTATCCCAGCTGTCTTAAGGCGAAGGCAGGGTGACACCCTGGACAAGTCGCCAGTTCATCGCAGGGCCACATGGAGACAGACAACCATTCACACTCACATGCACACCTATGGACAATTTAGAATGTTCAATTGACCTCACATGCATTTTGGACTGTGGGAGGAAGATGGAGAACCCGGAGAGAACCCACGCAGACACAGGGAGAACATGCAAACTCCACACAGAAAGGTCCCAGGTCCAGGCCCCGTAATCGAACCCACAACCTTCTTGCTGTGAGGCGGCAGCGCTAACCACTGCGCCACCGTGTCACCGTACTCCAATCAGTGAGCAGCAAAAATTATTTTTTAAAAATGAGTTCAACTACAGGCTTTAGCAAAATATAAGATAAATGTGACTGGATAGTAAATAAAAATCGACAACAACCAGGGAAATCATTTTTCATTGTAAAGCAATGTTGCATTATTATTGAGTTGTAAGAACCTTTGAGAAATTCATAGTTTTCTATTTATCATATTTAAAACTAATATGATTAATAGTACTATATGCTACTAGTGGTGTTTTTGCTCAAATTATTTGTATTTCACATCCAAGAGTCAAACAACAGGTTGAATCCAAGTTTCAACATTTTATTGGTTTACATCGGCGTGCTCAAAATGTTTATTATTCATCACCATAATCAACACAACAAACACGGCTGCACTGAAGTTTCATGACAGGATCCAGAACTTAAAAAAAAAAAAAAAAGAGAGAGGGAGAGAAAAAGCAAAATGATTCAGTTCCTCTCTGTGATTTTACAAGATTTAAACACAATTCTGAAACCTCGTCGTCCACACGTCGGAATTGTTACATCTGAATGAAACTCCTCGATGAGGGTCAAAGGTTAAAACTAGCGAAAAAGAAAAGAAAACATGCACCAAGTCCACTTTGTGTGTCAGAACTGTAGAAAAATATGGACACGTTGACTCCTGCATGCACAGAACACAAACTGACTTGTTTTTTTTTTTTTTTTTTTTTTTTAAAGTTATCATTATTATTTATTATGATTATTAATAATATCTGTTTGTTTTTAAGATGCAGTCGGAGGCCGAAGCCTTCGACTGGGATCAACGACAGCCTCTGAACACACATGCAGAACAGGCAGAAGAAGAAGAAGAAGAAGAAGAAGAAGAAGAAGAAGAAGAAGAAGAAGGAGGAAGAGGAGGAGGAGGATTCACACTTCGTGCAGACACGCCAGCCGTCGCCCGTTTTCAGGTATAAAAGTGAAAAAATTTGCGCAGTTCGAAAGATTTCTGCAGCTTTTTTTTTTGCAGTTTTATGGCCGTCGTGTGTTGTTTTTATTTTTTCAGCTTTCCTGAAGAACAAAAAGTGAGCGGCTGCAAACTCAGAGCGCTTTGTTTTTTTGTTTTTTTTTGTTTTGTCTTAGTTTCTGCGAATTCCTTTTAAAAGCTTAAAAGACTAAAAAGCATACACAAGTGTGTGCGCGTGTACATTTATATATGTATGTATATGTATATATATATATATATATATATTAATTTAACTAAACTAAATCTTACAGTCGTGAAAACAACATTTTGAACTAGCGAGTTAAGCTTAGAAAGAGTGTTTTGCAGGTTGTTCGGCCAGCGGCGGGCGGCTGCAAGCAAACGCGGAGAGCTGTGCAGAGAGCGGAGAGAGAAAGAAAAAGAAAAGAAAAACCAAGTCTGCAGCAAATCTACAAACGCTTCTTTTTCGTCGATGCTCGTCCCTGAACGCATGCCACACGCACGCACACAAACACACACATTCCAGTGGAGCAGGTCGCAGCGGTGGCGGCGGCGGCGGCGGCCAGTTTTCACGGCTCATAAATAACGAGGAAATAAAGAAAGAAAGAAAAAAAAAAAGAGAGTGAAGAACCCGGAGGAGTAAACGGGCGCACAATCCCGTGTGGTTGGCTAACAGGCCTCGCCGGAGCCGCTCTAGAGGTGTGTGTGTGTGTGTAGGTGTGTGTGTGTGTGTGTATGTGTGTGTGTGAGAGAGAGAGAGAGAGGGAGAGAGAGAGAGAGAGAGAGAGAGAGAGAGAGAGAGAGAGAGAGAGAGAGAGAGTGTGTGTGTGTGTGTGTGTGTGTGTGTGTGTGTGTGTGTGTGTGTGTGTGTGTGTGTGTGTGCGTGTGTATGTGAACGGGGGTAGAATGGGGGCGGAGCAGCTTCGGCTGTGGCTCGGTAAACTCACGTTGGCACTTGGAGATGTTTGTGTTGCTCCCAAACTCAAGTTAAAGTAGCATCACTGCCAACTGCACTGCACTCCTCCACTGACACAGCTCAATAAATATCTCACACACACACACACACACACACACACACACACACACACACACACACACACACACACACACACACACACACACACACACACACACACACTCACACACTCACAGATTCACACACACACACACACAAGCTTTCCTCCAACAGAAACTGAGGCCTGGGCTCTTCGGCCAGCAGCCGTTCAAAAAGACGACGTCGAGTCGCTCGGAGTTTGAGTTCGGATCGGTGAGACGCAGAGCGCTCAGCTCGAGGGGGTGGGGCTGGCTGGGTGGCTGGGTGGGTGGAGGGGTCGGTGGGTGACTGGGTGGGTGGGTAGGTAGAGGGGTTGGTGGGTGGCTGGTTGGTGGGTGGCTCGGTGGCTGGGTGGGATCGTATCATTTCCTTTCTGCTGGACGACGTCGTGCAAGCTGATCTTCAGTAAACGCAGGAGGAGGAGGACGAGGAGGAGGAGCCAGAGGAGGAAGGGCGGGGCCGTCAGACGTCCACCACCATCTTCTTGTGGATGTCTAAACCGCCCACGACCTGCGGGGGGCGACATTGCGAGCACACGGGTTAGCAGAGGACAACTAAACAACCCGAAGACCATCAGGTCAACGTTTTATCTACTTTATGATATTCATATACATGTGTACGTATATGAATATATATTTATATGTATATACGTATATATACATATACATATATATACATATATATGTATTAGCTGAACGTCACTCACAGCGCAGAACTCCTCGAAGGATATCCTGCCGTCGCCGTCCTTGTCCGCGTTGATGATGGTCTTGTCCACGATCTGCTGGAGCTGTGTGTCCTTCAGGTTGTTGCCCACCATCATCTTCAGGACCTGGAACAGCTCCCCGTTGGAGATGTAGCCGTCCTTGTCCATGTCGTAGATCCGGAAGGCGACTGAGGAGGGCGAGAGAGAGAGGGCGAGAGGGCGAGAGAGAGAGAGAGGGTGGGAGGGTTGGGGGGGTGGTCAGTGTTGACCAGGTTGTAGTGACCAGTTTGACAGGTTTGACTGATGGGAAGATGCTTCTGGCTGCTCTCAGTTTACAAACAGACTGAGTGTGGATAGAGAGGTTTGGGATTTGCAGGAGGTGGAAGTGGAGGTGGTGATTGTGGAGGAGGAGAAGGAGGTAGGAGGGGCGAAGGGGGTAAAGGAGGAGCAAGAGGAGGAGGAGGAGGCGGAGGTGGTGGGGAATGAGGAGAACAAGGAGGAGGTGGTGGTGGCGGCAGTGGAGGAGGAGCAAGAGGAGGAGGCGGAGGAGGTAGGAGGGGCGAAGGGGGTGAAGGAGGAGAACGAGGAGGAGGAGAACGAGGAGGAGGAGAACGAGGAGGTGGTGGTGGCGGTGGAGGTGGAGGAGGAGGAGGAAGAAGAGGTGGAGGAGGAGGAGGAAGAAGAGGTGGAGGAGGAGGAGGACGAGGAGGAGGAGGAAGAGGTGGAGGAGGAAGAAGAGGTGGACGAGGAGGAGGAGGAAGAAGAGGTGGAGGAGGAGGAGGACGAGGAGGAGGAGGAAGAGGTGGAGGAGGAAGAAGAGGTGGACGAGGAGGAGGAGGAAGAGGTGGAGGAGGAGGGACTCACAGCGCAGCTTCTGCTCCTTGTCGCCTTTGACGCTGAACTGGGAGACGCCTTCGATGAACTCTGTGGACGACAGGAGCCAGGAGAGCAGGTGACTCACTGTTAACTCGCGGCTCATCTGTCCAACTCCTGGACTCAGTATTTAAATCCCAAACCAGAGAAGTTTCCAAACACATTGAACTTTCTAGCTACCTATTGTCAGCCTGTCTAGAGAGTAATGCTGACCCTCTCAAATGGTGGATGAATCATGAAATTAACTTTCGAGGATTGAGCAAAAAAGTACGTTTGTGTGCCAGCTACCAGCTCCCCTTCTGAAGGGTTTTCAGTTGCAGTGGGAACATTGTAACTTGCCACAGGGCATCCCTGAAACCTGATAATATTGACAGGTTAGTTTGCCTGGCACAAAACCTGTAAAATGAACAGGAGTTGGCTTGTTGTAATTTTGTTTACATTTGTTTTGTTCTATAGTTATTTGAGATTTGCTCAGAAAACGTGACTGAAAATTTGAAAATCTAGACGTCTGCAATATTTACGATTAGAGATCCCAGCGTGTGCGTGTGTGCGTAAGAGCATCGTTGCCCAAACTAGTCGATTTTGCAGTCACATTTTAATGTGAACTTTTGGAGTCTCGCTAGACTCTCGTCTCTTGTCGCTCGTCACTTGTAGAAACGTGGCCGTGAAATCTAGGAGGTCTCGTCTCTTATGCATCACCTCACATATTTCTAATTCTATGATGCGAGTCCTGGCGTAACTTGATTGGCAGAGCTGGAACTAGAATCAGTTAAAAAAAGAAAATATTGGATGACAGCTTTCTTGAAGCTAAGCTTTGTTTCCTTCATAACCATTTTCTTCAATTCCATTTGTTAATCGAATGGAATCTTGGAATGAAATATCAAAATATAGAATTGAAGAAAATAATCGGTAGATTAATTTAAAAAAAATAAAATTTAAATAGATTAATCGACAACCAGACTAACGAGACGTTCGCTCACCTTTGAAGTCGACTTCCCCATTGCCATCCGTGTCAAATATGTCAATGACTCGCTGCACTAGCGGATTCTGCTGGAGTTCTGGCAGGGACATGAACTCCTCCACGCTGAGGGAGCCGGAGTTATCCAGGTCGAGTTTCTTAAACCTCTTCCCCAGCCGCTTAATCTCATCAGCATCAACTGGAAAGGGGAGCAGAGAGAGACGGGCAGTTATTTCCAGACGCTCCCGGCGGGAGGAACCCGAGCGTCACCCCGGCTCTACAGTTCTACCTGAGGAGGGAAGTCGGCGGTTCCAGCTCCGGGTCACGCTATCCAGTCTGAGGGCGGCTCCTCCCTGACCCAACCTACCTGCCGTCCGGTTCTGCCCGGCCATGCTCCTTCAGCGGGCTACTGGCCCGTCGATGGCGCAGCCTGCCGAGGTGAACCCAATGCTAACGGACCCTCCCGGCGCTGCGCTATAAGCCGCTAGCGCTGGGTCATGTGACGCGCTGTCTCGGCACTAATCACTCTGCTAATAAGCATGAATCAGCGGGACGAGGGAAGAGGATGAGCGCCGCGACGGTGGAGAGACCCCAGATAGCCTTTGTAAATTGCAAAGCCACCCCCCCGCCGGAAAAATGGCCAACACGGCCGTACCACAAAGGCCCCTGAGGACCTGTAGAAGACTAAGAACAAGTATTTCCACTCAGTGTGCTTAAGAAAACAAACACTCAGACATGAATTGGCCCCCTGACAAGGACAGAAACCTGACGAGTCGTTTTGGTCTCAGGTACACCCCAATCCCCTGGGACACCACCATCATTGTACAGAGTGGCCACTAGATGGCTCACAACAACACAATGGAGTGGGGAAGGGCCATAGCCTCTTGTCACGACAGAACGCGTGAGGATTGTTGCTCTGCTTCAACAAGTCGTCGATTCGAATCGACTAAATTGAAATACGTCACAGAAGTCCACTGAAGCTCGTGAGTCCGTCACTCCTTCACTAACACAAAGCTCACTGTCGTGATAAGACTTTTACACTACAACATTACCGGGTACATACGCCAGACTGAACGTTGCTCGTTCAGGATGGTTCTGAACCCTTTTAATCGTCCAAAAGGTATCTTCATGCTCTACTTAACTTTTACTTTCAGCCAACCACTTTCCACTTAGTCTGGTTGCTTTGCAATGAAAGCTGATTCTAATCAGCAATCTTAATGTGTGGCTTCAAAGATCAAAGAGCGAGACGCACGGCTGAAGTACAAATACAGCTGGGTTTGCCAGATCATAAGTTTATTACTGAGTCAGACAATCGCTGGGGATCAAGGCTGCAAATGATTGAAAGGGTCCTGGAGCAGGAAAGTGCACTTGCTAAAGTCCTGTTTGTTGACAAGAAAACCAGACCTCTTGTCCCTAGCTGGCAGGACATAGAGGTCCTGGAGGCAGTCAAAAAAGCTCTGAAACCCCTTCAGGACTTCACTGATGCTCTTTCAGGAGAGGAGTTTGTTACCCTTTCATACGTAAGGCCTGTGCTTCACCTGCTTAATACCAGTCTCCTGGCACCTGAAGACGGAGATACTTAGCTGTGCAAGTCCATCAAGTCCACCATTGTGGATTACCTTAACAAGAAATATGCTGACCCATCCACCAGTGACCTTTAGGACATTGCATCATTACTTGATCCACGATTCAAGGGCAGTTACAATGCAAGTGAAAAAATCAATGCACTAAAGCATACTGTCATCACAGAGGCGGAGGTTTTGCTCAGTGATCAAGACAGTGATCAGGCCAGCTGTTTGTCGAAATTGCCGAACCCAACTGTGCCCAAGGCTGCACCTAAAGACCAAGGAGAGGCAGGTGTGGCAGTGCCGCCGACAGCTTTAAAATAAAAACAATAAATAATAATCTCTGGCAAGTCTCTTTGAGCACAGCACGCTCACAAGCACTACACGCACACAGAAGGACGCTGTAGAAAATGAACTTTCTAGCTACCTATTGTCAGCCTGTCTAGAGAGTAATGCTGACCCTCTCAAATGGTGGATGAATCATGAAATTAACTTTCGAGGATTGAGCAAAAAAGTACGTTTGTGTGCCAGCTACCAGCTCCCCTTCTGAAGGGTTTTCAGTTGCAGTGGGAACATTGTAACTTGCCACAGGGCATCCCTGAAACCTGATAATATTGACAGGTTAGTTTGCCTGGCACAAAACCTGTAAAATGAACAGGAGTTGGCTTGTTGTAATTTTGTTTACATTTGTTTTGTTCTATAGTTATTTGAGATTTGCACAAATACAATAGATGCAATTTCTGTTCTTTACATGTTTTGTTATTTAAAATTTGCACAAAGAAGAGATGCACTTTGTGTTTTGTGATTTGCACAACTGCCAACCTTAGTCTGCCTGTTACAGTTCGCGTAATTGCACAGTATTTTTTTAATTAGTTGCTGTGTGTATTTTCATTATGTAGGAAAGGTATATTTGTTTGATTTTATTGAAGAAGATTTTTATTTTTAACTTATCCAGCCAGTTTTCTTTTCATTGTTTTATACAATATGATATTGTGCAGACAAAAAAAATAAATAAAGGTGCCTGTTTGACATTTAGTATGAGGCTACAACTGATAACTAACCTTGAGGAAAAAATTAACAGAGAGCTTTGGAGGGAACTAAAATTACATTGCACAAAAATATTGATATATATCGAGTATCGCAATTCAGCTAAAAAATATCGAGATACAAGATTTGTTCAATATCGCCCAGACCTCGTTTGTTTTAAAATTTATGAAGCGGGTAAAATTCTGTATGTGGTGAAAATAATCAGAACTCTAAACTGTGTGTTCAGGTATGGCCGCTGAGAAACATCTGCCGTCCAGGGACCAGTTCCTGTGCTGCATCTGCTTGGATGTGCTCAGTGATCCGGTCTCAACACCATGTGGACACAACTTCTGCAAAACCTGCATCACTCAGTACTGGGAGACTCGTGACGGTTGCCAGTGTCCTGTGTGCAAGAAGAATTTTGGTACAAAGCCTGAGCTGAACGTCAACACTCTGGTCTCTGAGATGGTCTCTCAGTTCAGACAGGAAGCCCAACAGGAGGTTGATAGCAGCAGCAAGGAGAACCAAGAGTGCCAGCAGGGAGACGTTCCTTGTGATGCCTGCACCGGAAGCAAGCAGAAAGCCCTCAAGTCCTGCCTGGTGTGCCTGGTCTCCTACTGCAGTGCTCACTTGGAGCCTCATCAGACGGTGGCGGTCCTGAGAAAGCACCAGCTGGTCGACCCCGTGGAGAACCTGGAAGCCAGGATGTGTGTGAAGCACAGCAAACCCCTGGAGCTGTTCTGCAGGACCGACCAGGTGTGTGTCTGCGCGCTCTGCCCGGTTCTGGACCACAAGGGGCATGCGTTTGCTCTACTCAGTGAAGAGTTTGAGAGCAAAAAAGGCAACTTGCTGAAAACAAACGGCGAAATCCAGCTGGTGGTCAAGAAGAGGAAAGAAAAGGTCGAAGAGTTCCAAAGCTCAGTGAGGCTCAGTCAGACGAATGCAGACAACGAGACGGCGGAGGGCGTTAAGGTCTTCACTTCTCTGAATGAGTTTGTCAAAAAAGAACTGGGCGGGTTCGTCAACAGGGTGAAGGAAAAGCAGCAAATCACAGAAAGACATGCTGGGGACTGGATCAAGGAGCTGGAGCAGGAAATCTCTGCTCTGAACCAGAGGAGCGTCGATGTGAAGCAGCTCCTGCTCACTGAGGACCCCCTCGATCTGCTGCAGACCTTCCAGTCCCTCAACATGCACCAGCTGCCCACCACCAAGGACTGGACCCGGGTCAGCATCCATCCACCGTCCCAGGAGGGGGCCAAGGTGAGCACCGTGGTCCAGATGGAAAACGCCATCCACCAGCAGGTGAAGAAGGTGCTTCAAGTCGAGCTGAAGAGGGTCCGGAAGTATGAAGTGGCCACTGGCCAGAGCAGCAGTTATGGGTTCTTGGGAAATTATATCTGCTCAGGAAGGTCTTACTTTGAGATCCACGTTGGATCAAGAACCAGATGGTTTTTAGGGGTCGCCAGAACGAGAAACATGATAAAAAGTGAACCCTCCTACAGCCCAGCAAACGGTTTCTGGGTTATTTCATTTCATGCACATCAGTACAAAGCTCTGGAAGACCCACCAGTCAGTCTCTCAATGGAGTCTCAGATAGTGGGCGTGTTTGTGGATTACGAGGAGGGTCTGGTGTCCTTTCACGATGTGGATACCGCAGAGCTGATCTACTCCTTCACAGGCTGCCGCTTTGACGGCAACCTCAGAGCCTATTTCAAACAGCCTCGTTCCTCTTCAGGTTATAATGTGTGGTAAATGTTGATTAGTGTGTTCGTTGCTATGACAGCTTTGGATTTTGTGAGTTGCAGGAAAATGCTCTTGTGTCATCACTCAGTATTAGAGGTATTAGTTAAGTGAGATCGGGCTCCACACCCCTGTTGTTTTGTTATTTATTTCCATATTTATAAGAAGAACAATATTGTTTGATGCCACTGCTTTTCTTTTTTGAATGCATAGTTACCCTTTGGCAATGGGCAGCTGGTACTGCAATTTAAGTTATGTGTTCAATAAAGTAGTGAATTTAAAAGGATATGGGTTCTGTTTTTTTTTTTCTTCTTCTTAATCATGGTATCAAATTAGTATCGAGAATCGTGGAAATTCATAAGTAACAGTATGGACTACTGAAATTCTGGTGTCTTGACAACCTTACAACCTGGTGATGTTGACACAGTCTAGCTCAGGGGTGGCAGCCAACATGTCGATCGTGACGCTTTGTGGTCTCCACCAGCACCCACACGCCCCTTCCCCCCCGCTCGACGAAACTTCCGCGGGACTTCAGCGTGATCTCCACCAGAAACACGTCACAACCTCCACCACGTGGAACCGCAATAAAAGCTGACTGGTGGGCAAGGAAGGGGAGGAGCTACTACCCGAGGAAAAGAATCAGCAGAAACGAAAGTTAAGAGCCTGACAGGGGTGCGGTCGTCTGCGCTGAACCGAGCCGAGCACTTCAGTCAGCGATGGAGTCCACTGAAGCTGGTGAGTTCGTCACTCCTTCACTAACTCAGAGCTCACTCTCTAAGGCTTTTACACTACAACATTACTTTGTGTGGTTGCTTTGCAATGAAAGCTGATTTGCAGTGATGGGCAGCAGCTAAAAGTAGCAGCGCAACGAGCTTAAACAGCATTTTCAGTAGCGGCGCTACCGTGACGCTGCATTTGAACCAAAGAGGTTTTTAATGTAGCGTCGCTGTTTTTAGACTCCAGTAGCGACGTAGCGTCACTCAGAAGCTACACGTTACTGAGAGAGAGAGAGAGAGATCAAATAAACACTGTTGTCTTTATTTGATTATTGTGTCACAACCATTTCCACAGTTTTTCCTCAAACTTTTAGCACATTGTACGGCAAGTAAATGTTAAAAGAAGGAAGACACAAACAGCCAGTCTGGGCTTGTTTGAATTCTTCCAGTTAGTTTTACTATATAATAAACAATCAAACTGAGGGGTAGATCCACAAAGCGATTTCCCGGCTTTTGCGGCAGAAAATTTGTGTAAATAGCGCCAAAAACTGTGATTCCGGTCCACAGAGGGGACACAAACGTGAAAATCGGCCGGAAAAAACGCAGAGCGCCAGAATTATTTGAATGCATTTAAATGAGTCATTACGCGCAAAAGGAGGAATACACCCATCTATGGAAATATGCCTCAATTCAAACAGCGGCATATCCAGAAAAGGTTTGCGCTCGTGTCCGCGCGCAGTTTGACAGACGCAAACACCGCCAGCCAAAACCAGGCGTAGTTTCTGTTTGTCAAAGTGTTTCTGGCTTCTGAGTGAAACTTTCCCCTCTGAAAAGCCTGAAATATATATATGGCTCCCCAACTCTTATATACAGATCGGCATAGACTACAGTATATATGCCAATATTTTAGATAGGCTATGGAAAATACAAAAGATACTCAGGTGTTGGTGATTGTCTTGCTTATATAATGACTAACGTGTCTTGACTTTCCATTATGGCAGCAGTCTTGGTAGACGGAGGAGGCATCGTAATGCCAGGCGCGCACAGGAGCGCATTTATCCTAGCAGAGTTTCGCTGTTTGAAAGGGAAATTTTAAAGAGATACAGGTTGCCAGACCGCAATATTCGCACCTGTTTCAGGTGCCGCATTTGTGGGCGTGTTTGCGCCTGCATGTCATTAGCGCAAAAAACCTTTGTCGATACCCGCATCTGCGGCGCAGATTGCAGCTGCAAAATGCGCTGCATTTTACCGCTGCGCGCCCTTCTTTGAGGATCTGCCCCCGAGTATTTCTTCTTTTATTCTCTTTTATTATTTTTTGCCTGCCTATTTGTTTGGTGGAAAGTCGTTCTTGATCATGAAGTTGATTTAAAAAAAAAAGAAGAAAAAAAAGTCTGTTGATGTAGCTAGCTACTTTTGCCATGTAGCTTGTAGTGTAGCTTGCTACATTTCCCTGGGGATAGCTTTTGCCGCAGCTAAACTAGATTTAATCGAGTTACTTGTAGCTTAACTTATTACATTTTCCAAGTAGCTTGCCCATGACTGTTTGATTCTAATCAGCAATCCTAATGTGTGGATTCAAAGATCAAAGAGCAACACGTGTGGTCAGCTGACGTATTTCAATATTCCCTTGCTGAAACAGCTGCACCAATCAGGAAACGGGTGCAAAACACTGCCTTCTCAAACAAGTCTGGGCAGGCGTTAAATTAGCAAAAGGTGCTGCCAGATTAAACATTCTTTAAAGTGGGTCAAGAAAGTTTTACCAATAATAGATTTTCAGTGGAGAGGGAAAAGAATCTCATGATTTAAAAAAATGTCAGCGCCCACACAGACAACGCCTCCCACTTACGCCAAAACTCCACCTCTCTATTAGCTGCTGTCTTTCTTCCACTTTCACTTGATAGAATTATGTATCACTTTAATACTTCATTCAGAACTAACTTCAATAACCAATTGGCTCACAATAATTATTTGATTTAGTTTATTATTTGAGAACTAAAGAACGTTATGTATGTTTTAAAATTTATGAAGCGGGTAAAATTCTGTATGTGGTGAAAATAATCAGAACTCTAAACTGTGTGTTCAGGTATGGCCGCTGAGAAACATCTGCCGTCCAGGGACCAGTTCCTGTGCTGCATCTGCTTGGATGTGCTCAGTGATCCGGTCTCAACACCATGTGGACACAACTTCTGCAAAACCTGCATCACTCAGTACTGGGAGACTCGTGACGGTTGCCAGTGTCCGGTGTGCAAGAAGAATTTTGGTACAAAGCCTGAGCTGAACGTCAACACTCTGGTCTCTGAGATGGTCTCTCAGTTCAGACAGGAAGCCCACCAGGAGGTTGATAGCAGCAGCAAGGAGAACCAAGAGTGCCAGCAGGGAGACGTTCCTTGTGATGCCTGCACCGGAAGCAAGCAGAAAGCCCTCAAGTCCTGCCTGGTGTGCCTGGTCTCCTACTGCAGTGCTCACTTGGAGCCTCATCAGACGGTGGCGGTCCTGAGAAAGCACCAGCTGGTCGACCCCGTGGAGAACCTGGAAGCCAGGATGTGTGTGAAGCACAGCAAACCCCTGGAGCTGTTCTGCAGGACCGACCAGGTGTGTGTCTGCGCGCTCTGCCCGGTTCTGGACCACAAGGGGCATGCGTTTGCTCTACTCAGTGAAGAGTTTGAGAGCAAAAAAGGCAACTTGCTGAAAACAAACGGCGAAATCCAGCTGGTGGTCAAGAAGAGGAAAGAAAAGGTCGAAGAGTTCCAAAGCTCAGTGAGGCTCAGTCAGACGAATGCAGACAACGAGACGGCGGAGGGCGTTAAGGTCTTCACTTCTCTGAATGAGTTTGTCAAAAAAGAACTGGGCGGGTTCGTCAACAGGGTGAAGGAAAAGCAGCAAATCTTTGAAAGACAGGCTGGGGACTGGATCAAGGAGCTGGAGCAGGAAATCTCTGATCTGAACCAGAGGAGCGTCGATGTGAAGCAGCTCCTGCTCACTGAGGACCCCCTCGATCTGCTGCAGACCTTCCAGTCCCTCAACATGCACCAGCTGCCCACCACCAAGGACTGGACCCGGGTCAGCGTCCATCCACCGTCCCAGGAGGGGGCCAAGGTGAGCACCGTGGTCCAGATGGAAAACGCCATCCGCCAGCAGGTGAAGAAGGTGCTTCAAGTTGAGCTGAAGAGGGTCCGGAAGTATGAAGTGGCCACTGGCCAGAGCAGCAGTTATGGGTTCTTGGGAAATGATATCAGCTCAGGAAGGTCTTACTTGGAGATGAAGGTTGGATCAGGAACCAGATGGTTTTTAGGGGTCGCCAGAACGGGAAACGTGACAAGTGAACCCTCCTACAGCCCAGCAAACGGTTTCTGGGTTATTTCATTTCATGCAAATCAGTACAAAGCCCTGGAAGACCCACCAGTCAGTCTCTCAATGAAGTCTCAGATAGTGGGCGTGTTTGTGGATTACGAGGAGGGTCTGGTGTCCTTTCACGATGTGGATACCGCAGAGCTGATCTACTCCTTCACAGGCTGCCGCTTTGACGGCAACCTCAGAGCCTATTTCAAACAGCCTAAAAATCAAAATGTGTCCCCCTACAATAACCTGTCAAACTATCGTACCTCTGGTTGGTAAATGTTGATTAGTGTGTTCGTTGCTATGACAGCTTTGGATTTTGTGAGTTGCAGGAAAATGCTCTTGTGTCATCACTCAAAACGATTTATGATAAGAACTTAAAGAACATTGTCTCAAACTCTGAGGCCTGGAATCTTGTATGCTTTGTTTGAAATAAAATCACTGATGTAAGCCAAAGTGATAGAATTGTGTTCTGTTGGGAGGGCGTGGGGGAGGGGGGTTCCCCATCAAGTGCAGCGTACAATACTTCATTTTCAGTCCAGCTCACGTGATACAGGTACTTTTTGAAATACTACGATTATATTACTATTGCTATTGTAATACTTTTTGAATAACTGGATGGTCAGGTGACGCGTTTGTGTCTGTGTCAATCGTGGGCAAATTATATTCTCTAGGCATTTTCTATAAAAAAATATTAAAAATGTGCCTGTTGGCCGAGGATGCTGTGGGCTACAGCTAAGCTAGTCGCTCTTCAGGGAGGAAGGCTGAACGCCTGACAACGGCCTCGGCGCTGTGCTAAATTTGGCACTTCCCTATTTTTAAATCGAAATTTATTCTGCCGTGTGACCTTAATAAAAACGCCACGCAAAGCAGATGAAAGACGTTTCCCACTACACAAACAGCGGGGGCGACCCACAACACGCCAACTCTCAGCCCCGGCTCTGCATCAACCGCACGCACATTGTGCTTTCCACTGCTGCGAGTTTGTTCTTTGCTTTAATTTCCAATTCCAGTTCATTCAAAGATATTACAGGTGTTAGAGGCTTTCTTAAGAGAAAGCAGATTGCCGCGCCGCCGAGGTCAGCAGGGAACCTTTTAACAGACATTAAATCAAGACTCCACTGTGAATCCAAATGATGCAGTTTTAATTTCTATTAGAATTAAAACACCACAGGTGGCTAACACCACTTATGTTTTTTTCCAGATAAAGTTAAGTGATACTTTCTCATACTCACAGTGCGAGCACATGTCCAGGGCGTAACTGGCTTCGTTTCCCTGGAGGAGGAGGATGTAGGAGGAGAAAGAAAGAAAGAGTGACAATAATAAGATGAGCATCACTTTCAGGCAACCAGATTTATCTGAAGAAAAAGGTATGTGTTGAGCTAAGTGTAGCATCATGGCTGAGAAGCTGGTCATCGGTGCAAAACTTCTTCATTTATTTGAGTTCATGTAAACTAAAATAATGTCAATATAGGCAATAGGTGACTGCAATATCAGGCATCAGTGGGAGGGTGGGGAGAGTAGTGAGAACCTACTAGCAATCAGAGCCGTGTCGGGGAAGCTCGTTTCAATCATTTGCCAAACCAAAATAAATCACATTTTTATATAATAAATATTTCTAATGAAATCTTGACACTTCCGTCGTCACTTTCGTCATTTGGAGATTTTAATTTGAAGGAAAAGCTAAAACACTTCCGTCGTCGTGATGCTACACCACACTTGACGCAGCTACAGGCTACACGCTAACTAGCTAGCTAGCCAGCCTGCTAGTAATGATCCATCTTTAAAACCACCCGCGCGCACCGGCCACATATCTGATTCACAATGCATTCGATTCTTTACACCGAGTGTCGTCCAGTCACCGGCGCTCACCGAAGCCAAGAGCCGCAAAACGGTGCCGTGAACAAACCAACACGTAAGGCTAGCGCGCTAGCGTCATGCTAGCAAGGGTGCTAGGCAGCTCGAGCTAAGAAAGGCTTCATTTTTTTTTTTAATCTTTATTACAAAACGACTATTCCATTGGTGGGGGAGAGAAAAAACAGTTAGATCGTCTGTGTTTGCGTGCGTGTGTGTCTCACCATTTTGTCGCCGGTAGTGGGGGCTCAAGAGGTGGTTTCGGGATCCGTCTACGGGTCGGTTGGCGACCACCGGCTGCCTGCTTCACAGTTCTCTGACAGCGGGGGAGACGGATCGACCGCAGCAGAGAGAGCCGCAGAGCGGGTCGAGAGAGCACAGAGAGACTGGAGGAGAGAGAGAGAGCGAGAGAGAGAGAGGGGTTGAGTTTGTGAGTGGTGAGGAGGAGGATGGGGAGGATTGGAAGGTGCACAACAAAGCTCGTCTGTGGACGAGAGGTCTTATTCGGTGCTCAATATGGTGATCGTTAACTCGGCCCCTGGTTTTGGCCCTCGGTGTTGGCCTCTAGCGTTGCTCCCTGGTATTGGCTCCTGGTGTTAACCCCCCCCCCCCCCGTCCCCTCCGCGTCCCCTTGTTGTTGCCCCTCCCCCCCCCTCCCCCCCCCCGCCTTTACACGTCTGTGACAGCTGCCGACTCTGACTGAACGCTGAGTGAGTGATTCATCGTCTCAAGCACACACAATCTTTGAGGTCGCACGTCCGTCGCTGTTGATGTGTTTTTCTGTTTGCAGAAGAGAATCAGTCAACACTAATAACATCCACCTTGGTGGAATCCATGTTCACATTCTCATGCGAAATCATCACAAACGTCGTGATGTGAAAAGTTATGGGTTTATACCAATATATCTGTGATTTTTTTTTTTTTTTTTTTTTTTTTTTTACGTTACCACTGTGAATTGAGCAGACGCTTCAGTCGGTTCAGCATCCAGATTTATTCACAGAGACACCTTCCTGGTACTTCCCGGTACAACAACGTGCGGACAAGATAATGACGGCTTTCGACACTCAGTGTTCTTCACGTTCCCAATAAATAAATAAATAAATCAGCAACGCCTTACAATTTGGCAATTGAATGCAGTCGATACAAAAGGTAGAAAACAAACACGCGAACAATAAATAAGAAGATAATGTGACATTAATGCAAAAACAACAACACCAAAAGACACTTTTGTCTGAACTGGTCTCTGTATTGTTTTTGTTAATCGTAATTAATCATAAATTGCTTGCCCGAAGCTTAAATGTGACTTTTTATTGACTCTATAACAGGGACGAACACTTTTGTCTTTTGACCTTACCAAAAAGAAAGTTAAGAAAAAAGAACAAACCGGGTCAGCTTAGAAAGGAGAGGTGTGAAGAAATGTGGTGCTACGTTACCACCGAGGCCACCAGGGGGAGCTCTAGGGTATAGGGACCAACGGGATTATTTGTAAGATATTTTTTCACCAGTTGTGTTTCTTTTTTTTTTCTTTTTTTGATACGTGGCCTGAATCTTTGCAAAACACACAAACATACAGAAAAAAAAAATCAGCTTGGTAACAAAGCCGTGCACTCACAACACACACGTTGCAACACGTTCAACCAACAAGATGAGACTAAAACTGGTGTCTGTCTACTACCCTGGTCCTCTGAGCTCCACCCCCTACCGATACATTTAACAAACGTTTTTTTTATTATTATTATTATTGCACACAGGATATAAACAGTTGGTAGTTCACGTGTCGCTGCAACTCGTCTTGAGCATCGTGACGTAAAATTGAATGACCAAAAAATTGTGTTTTTGATCCAAACAAAAAGCGGAATCCCACTTTGCAGGGAGCTTAGAATGCACCTCGGATGATCTTGTTCTTGCCCGTTAGTTCAAACAGAAACATTGTGACAGTAAAACTTGCCTGTGTGTGTGTGAGGCTGCCACGTGCACCTTTTAAATCAAATGAAAATTCAAAACCAATGCCCTCGGAGACCAGTGTAGCAGACAGCTACTTTCTCAAATGACACAGAAACCGAATCAGAGTCAGCCGTCCTGCTGCTGCTGCTGCTGCTCGGAAGTGAGCCGGCTCAGTTGAACGACTCCTTGTTGATCCACATGAGGGTCCGCGTCTCGTTGGGCTTGCACTCGTAGTCGATGCTGCCGAACTTGTTGCCGAACTGGCAGTGCTCCCGCTTGTAGTAGTTGTAGTACTTTGCCTGCCACACTGTCTCAAACGTCCCCGCTTTGTTGAACTGGAAGAGACGACGACGGAGGAAGGGCAAAAAGAAATGAGAGAAAATTACACACACAAACTTTGTAGCAACGCAGCGGCGCCCCTTTTCCTTTTGTTCTGGCCATGACGGCGTCTTTGTGAGTTACTGGAAGTCCCCAACTAGACGTGTGATGGTGTTACTGGACAGAATTTTGTTTTTTTAAATAAACAAAACATGATTTTGCACCACAAGAGTTTCTCAGTTTGGCCCTTATCTGTGGTTATGAGTAACATATAATGCATCATTAGGTTGTTTAAGTATTGCACAACCTTTCCATCTCTACTTTCATGACTAATTTGGGAGTCAGGTTTGACCCCCATCTTCGCGTGGACAATCATATCAACCATATCTGCAAGACTTCCTTCTTCCACCTCCGTAATATTGCCAAACTCCGGCCGTCTCTCTCTCCCGTGCTGCCACTGAGAAGCTCGTCCATGCCTTTGTCTCCTCCAGGTTGGACTACTGTAACGCACTCCTCATCAGGATCCCTGGCAAGAGCCCTCAAAGGCTCCAATATGTTCAAAACAGCGCTGCCCGGGTCCTGATGAGTGTGCGTAAACATGGGCACAGGACCCCCATCCTTCACGCCCTGCACCGGCTCCCCATTCACCTCTGCAGTGAGTTTAAAATCCTCCTTCACACCCACTGTCTGCACGGTGCGGCCCCCACTTACCTCATATTAGGTTTTTTTTTATTGTACTGTGCACTTTGAGATGTTCTCCCAAATGGAAAGTTTGTATAAATGCGTTATAAATAAAATCTATTATTATTATTTATCAAAGCGCTGACAAGTTTCCCCTCCGTCAGGCTAACATAAGCGCAAGCTTACGCAACCCGCTGCTATCACTGTTAGTGTCCACAAATGGCCACAAAAAGCCCCAATTTTTATGCAAAACAAGAAGGGTTCTCTTGTTCGGTGATCGTCGGTCTTGTTCGCTGTAAAGCGTCAAGCTAACTAATGTTAGCTTCATTGAGAAACAGCTAAAACAAGCTAAGATGAGCTGCTGTCTCACCTCGATGCTGACCTGCACCGGCTGCCGGTCTCCACTCTTGGTGTGCGGGACGCCCTCGGTGTCATACTTGGCGTGGTAGACCACCGACTCTTGGTCCCGGGACTGCTCCTCCAGGGGGAAGACGATGCCGCCGATGTTCATGTTCCTGGAGAACGAGGAACCGTTTGTGTCGTCATAAAGGGGGACAGAACTATCTCGAGTTAGCACATCGTGTAGCGCTAGCGGCTAAAAGGCCTCCAAGAGACGTAATTTAAGATTTCACTCATTCATTCATCTTCTATACCCGCTTATTCCTATTGAGGGTCACGGGGGTCTGCTGGAGCCTATCCCAGCTGTCTTAAGGCGAAGGCAGGGTGACACCCTGGACAAGTCGCCAGTTCATCGCAGGGCCACATAGACCAGACAACCATTCACACTCACATGCACACCTACGGAAAATTTAGAATGTTCAATTGACGTCACATGCATGTTTTTGGAGTGTGGGAGGAAGCCGGAGAACCCGGAGAGAACCCACGCAGACACAGGGAGAACATGCAAACTCCACACAGAAAGGTCCCAGGTCCAGGCCCCGGAATCGAACCCACAACCTTCTTGCCGTGAGTGGCAGCGCTAACCACTGCGCCACCGTGTCGCCAATTTAAGATTTGTTATGGATAAATTACATGTTTTAATTATGGTTTCTTTATCATGGCTGCAATTTTCTCAGGCAATCAAAGCACTCCCACTCACTAATTTACAACTTGTGTAACACTTTAAAGAATGGCACTTTGACCGATCCTTTGTGCAGCGTATTATCTTTTTTATTCCTGTAGGAACAGCAATAAACACATGAATGTCAGCCATCAGCATATATTTGATTTGATGATATATATTTGTGCCCCCCTTGCAGCATTGCAGTATACCATTCTAATGTTCAGCTCTCAGCTTCTCTTTGACACTGTGGTCGATTGGTCAGAATATTTTTGCTGCTACCACCACCACCACCACCACACACACACACACACACACACACACACACACACACACACACACACACACATTACCTAATGACCTGTACCTGAGTTGTGGACACGCCCCCACCCAACCCCCCCCCCCCCCCCCCCCCCCCACCCGACCCCCACCCACCCGAACCGAAGGGGCCCTGTTGGTGCCCGGTCATCGAATTCCTGTAGCCGTCAAATAGCAGCGAGTCACATGATTTATTCAGTCGGACACCTGAGCCGCAGCAGGAACAGGAAAAGCAGGTCGCTGCTTCATTAGCTTCATTAGTACTATTATTTTTTTAATCTGTCAACATTTGGCAATAAAAGCGAAGCGCTACCGATGACTCCCCGCCTCCCTCTCCCCCTCCCCCATCTCTCTCTTTATATCGTTTTTACTAATCCACGAAGCGAAAGTAGAACATCTATCCAACACTGTCGGAGCTGGTGAAGAAAACTATCGACCGGATCTCAAACCTTCAAATTGTATATATTTTTATCGTTATATTTCTCTTACGTGGCCTCCACAGTTCCGGGCTTCATCGCCACCTCGATCTTGTACTTGGAGCCTGTCAGCAGCTTGATGGTGCGGTTCTGGCCGAAGCGGGTCCCGTCCACCTTGAAGAAGACGGGCCCCTCGTTGGGCTGGATGCGGAGCGAGATGGAGATGTTGATGATGGCCGGGACGCCGTCCATGTTCTCCCGGCTGTCGGTTTCTCTCTCCCGGCTGGGGGGGTCGGGTGGTGCTGGTGAGGGGCGCCCGAGCAGGAGCAGGGGGAGGATGCAGAGGACGCCGCGGTGCTGAGGAGGGACCGCCGTCAAGATGTGATGCGCAGCACTTCCGCTGTCTGCCTTTCAAAATAAAAGCATGCTTTCCGCAGGTGGCAAATGTACTCTCAGTATTCTGTACTTAAGTAAAAGTACGGATGCCTGTGTAAAAATAAATAAATAGAGTCGTTGATGGGAATCTGGATCATTTTGAGCTGCTTTGCTACTCTCGATGCTATAGTTTTGTTTTGTTTTTCCAAACTGCAGCACAACCACTGTAACCTCATCTGTAATCAGTAATAGTTTTGACCAGTGAGTCATATGGTGCTGCTGGATGTTTACACTTTTAATGATAACCAATGTTATTTTCGATATATTTATTTTTTGTCTGTACTGAAAACATACTGAACAGTGACCCAAAAGCAGAGTTACTCTGAAATAATCTCCCTCCAAAATATCATCCATGGTTATATTGAGCTACACAACAGCTGAGTTCAAAAAGCTCCACTTCAAGGTACAAAAACATGCATTAGCGAAGTATTTGTACTTCATTACTTATCACCTCTGTAAAACATGGTGCATTTTATGAAGCTTACAAAAGAGCCGCTTTATAGTGGTAGTGTCTCACGATGTTGAAGACGGAGCTCTGCAGCAAGTCGCGTAAGAAAAAAGTTTTCAATTAAAAGGGACAAAAAAACACATTAAAGCAGCTGTTTATTTTAACACTTTCATATTTACACAATTTAACTGTCATGATTCATTTTCAGAACTTTTCTATTCTGGTCCTGTTTTTTCTTTTTAAGAAAATTAAAAAAAACAATCATAATAATGTGCAATTGCATTTGTATATAAGTATATACATAAAAAAGAAAAGTTATAAAAGATAAATTAGAGTTTTGGTTAAAAAAGTTTTTTTTTTTTTTTTTTAGCTGTGCCATAAAAAGAGTGTCAGTCATCGGTCCAACTCGGCCTGTAGGATTTCTCCCCAGGTCTCGGCGTCCAGCGGCACCATCCTCCTGCCGCTCAACTCCTCTGCCGACCTCACGTGGCTGTAGCGCCCCCTCAGCCAGTCCCTCTTCAGCCGGCTGCGGGTGTAGTTTCTCACCAGGGTCACCTGCAAACACAGGAGAGTGTTATTGTGAGCTGGTTTGACTGAAGAAAAAAAAATGTAATTATATTATACAATATCACGACTAGAGCTGGCCTGCCAGTATTACACAGCCCATGTACCGCTAACACTACAAATCCCAGAATGCTGGTATTTGGGCACGTCAATCAGGACAGGAATATAATGACTGAGTTAGTTTATTATTTTATTTTTAAATGTAGCCTGTAGAGAAAAGGTTACTCTTGAAATTGAAATCAGAAGGCAGCAAATAAAAAAAGAGGCATTTTTAAACTATTTGTATTTATTTTGATTTGAGTTTGACACCCCTGAATATGGAGGTTATAACAATAACAACAATCTGACCGTCGAGCCCGTTAGCAATGACTCCCCCTCCACCTTCGAGTCCAAGATGAAATATAATTGACTGTACTGAACTGACCTTCCAGGACAAGCCATCTCCCCGGTCCCGGTCCACCTCCCTGGGACACACGGCTCGGACTTGCAGGCACTGGCTCCTCCACAGCAGCTGGCTCTCTTCAATGATGTGGTGCCACAGCTTGCAGGTGCACGAGGCACTGCAGAGGCTCGCCGTGTCCAGCTCGCCAAAGATCCTCTCGCTCATCTCTGCCGGCAGTGTCCCAACGAAGTCGCTCGGCGAGCCGTCGGGGCCGCCGCAGGGCCGTCGCCTGCAGAGGAGGAAGACGGGCGAGGCGGAAACGTGGTGCTGCATTGTAGCGCTGGTGGTGTGAAACAGCCTGAGGAGAAAGAGGAGTAAACACAGAGATTTAGTCAACAGTCAATGGTTTTCTCTCTTCCGGACGGCGGTGAAAGCATAGGAATCTTCAGATCTCCAGAAACTGGAGGATCCTGTGAGACCCCAAACTGAGCTGCACATTCTGAAGGCAAAATACTTTGCGAACATGGGTCAGAGAACATCAAAGCGCATCTGTTACTATCAAACACAAGGAAGGAGAGAGCAAAAAAACAGGAACAGTTGTTTTTTAAACCTTTAAAAATGTTGTGTTTTTTTTTACTTGGCAGGAAGTGAATCTGTTCACTCCTGTACAAGCCTATTTCAGGTATTTAAAAAATATTATCATACTGATAAGCTGCTGCGGGATGTCTGGCGTATAATAATAATAATAATAATAATAATAATAATGAGAGCAGGCCTTCGCTGAGGCTCAGTCCCGAATAATAATAATAATAATAATAATAATAATAATAATAATAATAATAATATACGATCCTTTTTTCGACCCTTCAAAAAAATTTAAAAGTCAATTTTCGTTGCAACGTTCACTTCCTTCCTGAGTTTTGCGGCGAAATGGATGATTTTTATTCCTGCCGTAAAACGCTTTTTTCATCTTAAAAACAAGCGCTGTCCCCGTGCAGCACCGAGTCACGTTTTCGGGCACGGGACCCTCCTCCGCCCCAGCCAGCACCACACGGCTAGCTAGTTAGCTAGCTAGCACAGACAGGGAGGAAAACGCTCTGTCTCGCTGTGTTTTCCCGGACAAAACACACACTTTACACGACGACCAGTGAACGTGAGCATCATCTCGAGTTATGCAAAAAGAAAAAGGGGCAGAGATTTGTGGGATAAAACCACGGGCGTCTTACCGGAACTGGGCTCAGTTTGCGTCCCTCTTGACAGCTGACTTTTAAATGTCTCGACGGCTGTTTACACACAGAGCCAGGCCACCCTGTTTCTTTTTTTCTTTTTCTTTTTTTTTTTTTCATTTTGGACACTGCGCGCATGCGCATTCATACGTCACTTGCTGTATTTTGTACCGTAACAATCAACGCACGTTGAATTTTAAATTAAATCATATTTCTCTCATCAGTTTTTAAAACGCTTCCACATTTTTTTCCAAGAGTGCCTTCTGATTCTGTGGAGGTTTTGTGGTCGAATTAATTATTTAAATGTCTGCCAGTCATTATTTTAAAGGTACACGAACCAAGTGTCAATGATAAGTTCTCGAGGATATTTTATTTTCGATTACCCCCCCCCCCCACAAATGTTTAGCAAAATAACCGGAAACTCTTCGATTCTAATTATTCTAATCGGGGACTGTGCAAAGTCTGAGGTAAAGACTGCGCATGCTCTTCCACATCCCGGAAGTTTTGAATGGCGGAGGGGGCGCTGCCTTGGAACAATCCGTGGCGTCTCCCTGCTGTCGATGTGAGTTTTCTGACCCAATTGAGGAGGATTTCACACCCAGTTTGTCTTCGCCACAGTTTCCAGAACTGTGTGTCCATGTTTTTGTTTTTGTTTTTTTTCTTTAGCTTTGGTAGGTTCGTCTCAGTTCAGAGTGAACCGTCCTGACTTCGAACACAGAGTTCAACGTGAGTGATTTTAACACACAGTAACATAGTGTTAACAGAGTGATATTGAATATTATTATTATTATTATTATTATTATTATTATTATTATTATTATTATTATTATTATTATTATTATTATTATTATTATTATCAACATTTTAATTTCCTGCCTCAGTTCGAGATGTCCAACTTCCACCTGGTCCCTGTGGCCGGCGGGGAGCCGGTCCACCTGCCGCTGGGAGAGACCGTACTGGGCCGGGGACCGTTACTGGGGGTGAGTCCTAAAAAAGTGGTTATTTGCGTCATGTGTGGTTTAAACAAACGAAACAAAACCAAATAAAAGAAAACTTGAAACTGCATGTTCATTCAATGTTTTTGTATGGAGAAATTGTTTAAGTATGTCATTATTAAGATAAATATATAACTCAATATGGTTTTATTATTTACAACAACAACAACAACAACAACAACGAAAAAGCACGTTGTCAGAGAATGGAACTTTTTTTTAGTTTTATATTCCGGCCCGTCTGTGGCTGAATTCCCCCTTTCGTCTTGTCAACCACTAGGGGTCAGGCTGGTGCCGTCAAATAAACTGGAGGCCCTCGATGAGAAGACATCCAAATTACACTTTAGTTATAAACCTGTTGAATGGAGATATATTGTATTTTATTAGCTCTTTTAACTCACTTTAGTTGACCTGTGTTTGTTTTTATTGAAAATGTTTTCATCCAAAGAATCCTATAAACAAAATAAGCTTTAAGTAAGTTTGTTTTTTAAAGACACCAGCATATTGCTCTGACACTGTTGTTTTCCCCCTCCTCAGGTTACTGATAAGAGAGTGTCCAGAAATCACGGCCTGCTCGAAAACCTGAACGGACGGCTGCGTCTCAAGCCGGTATGATGCAAACTCTCACCCTCTCGCTCTCTCTCTCCTCTCTCTCTCTCTCTCTCTCAGACACACACACACACAGAATCTGACGTGTCTGGAGAAACTGTGTTTTGCTACCGGTGGCGACACCTTAACACGTTCGATAGCCAGATCTTTATTGTCCCTGACACCAGTCGCTCAGAGTCTAGAAGCCACCGGGTCCGTTACGGTTAATAATGATGTAAATCACAGTTAATTACAGCAGTACCGTCAATCTTTTTTACCAGCCTGCAACAGCATCAGGCTGTCGTGTCAGAAGAGCAACGAGGGGCGGCTGCAGTTGTCGTGTGAGTGCGTCAACAGGCTCGTCCATCTGGCAGGTTGAGGATAGAGCCCTGTGGGGGCCACATGTGGGGAAAAAAACAACAACTGTAGGTCTGAATATATACATTTATTAGCGACCGAGCAACGACCCTCTTGTTTTTCTGTTTCTTTCTTATTAAAATCTGGAAATAGACACATACTCTCAAACTACAGACCTCCCTAGTGTCACAATTTTGAAATGATGATAATGTAATGATTTCATTACAGAGCACAATATATTGTGTGAATTTCAATATGGTTTCAGAGCTAAAAGAACAACATCACTTGCACTAATAGATTTTGTAGAAAACATAATGTCTGCAGTATAAAATAAAACAATATGCTGTAGGAGTATTTCTAGACACAGTTAATATCATGATCTATTATTATTAAAACTATAGAAATATGGAATCAGAGGGGTTGCAGTTTCCTGTATATCCAGCTACTTAAACAATAGAGAGCGGTGTGTAAAAATCAATCACCATAAATCTCAGTTGATGAAGGTAGAGTGTGGAGTGCCTCAGGGTTTGGTGCTTGGACCTTTGTTGTTCATCCTATATATTAATAATATATATGAGGTTTCAAATACACTAAAAAAATAATTTATTTGCTGATAACACTAACTTACTTTGCTTTGGCAACTTTTGGATGCAGTGGCAGATGGATTAATGAAACTGAAGAGTTGCTTTGATTCCAATAAACTCACGCTAAATTTAAACAAAATACATAGTATTTGGAAATCGGTTAAAAAAAAAACTTGCCAAAGACACTTTTGATAAATTACGTAGAAATTGAAAGAGTGAATGAAACAACATCTCTTGTAGTTATAATAGATAGTAAAGTATCTTGGAAGTCACATATAATACATTAAAGTCATCACTATATACTTTATACTGTTTCTTTATACTCCCATTACTTACTGTGTACTTTCACTTCCTGTGTGAAAGTAAATGGACTGCACAGTCTGCACTTATATAGTGGTACCAGCAAATAAAATAATTTTTAGTGTATTTGAAACCTCACATATATTATTAACATATAGGATGGACAACAAAGGTCCCAGCACCAAACCCTGAGGCACTCCACTGTCTGTCTGTCTGTCTGTCTTTTTGGACCCAATAAAAATGAAAATATAAATTGTAATTTCCATTTTGACATTTATTAAAATGATTAGTTGATTGAAACTAAACATTGACACCCCTGCATCATGAACCCAAAGGTGTTGACATTAAGACCATATAAACGCAAAGAACCGCAAGGAAGATGGAAATCGTACAGTCTTTCTGTCCTATTAACACAGCAGGTTTATTGAAAGAAAGAAAACGCTCCGCAGAGGCCGGTCATTCGGGATCCTGGGGGTCCACAGATACTGAGGACCTCAGTTCTAACTTCACGTTGACCCTGGATGACCCCCGGATGACCCCCAATGTCCTCCTCTCTCTCTTGCTGCAGACCCACGTCAACCCCTGCTTCGTCCAGTCGTCCCCAGGTGACGCCCCTCGGCCCCTGCAGCGGGACTCCTGGCACCTCCTCCAGCACGGAGACCTTTTCTCCCTGCTGCCGGGAGACCTCGTCTTCAGGGTAGCAGCGGAGGGCGGAGATGAAAATGGCGATGGAGACGGCAGCGTTACTCCCAGGTGTGGAGGAGGAGGGAGGAGGTATAACGAAGGGGAGGAGCAGCATAAGGAGGAGGAGGAAACTGTCCTCAGCCGTTTGATGAAGCTCGTGGACGCATATGGGTGGGGCTGTGTGGTCGACCATTTGACTCGTTAGGGCAGGACGTTGATTCCTGTTGCCTTTGTGTCTCCCTGCGATTTTTTTATTCACGAGTCGGCGTCGCGTCGGATCTCCGCCTTTGAAGTTTTCGGATCAAACACCAGGAGAACTGAGGCAGCAACATCATCGCTGCTGATATGAATTTGAATTAATTATTCATTTTTAATGTCTGGTTTCAAATGTCCTGGTCCCATCTGCTAACACAGAGAGGGAGGGGGAGGAGTCAAGGGTTCCTACTGCAGCCAGCCACCAGGGGGCACAGCTGGGGCTCAGCTAACTTTGTCTTCTTCTTGTAGAAACAGACAGATGTTGGAAGAGGAAGAACCAGACCTGAGATCTGCTCCTGCTCCTGCTCCTGCTCCTGCTCCTGCGTCGCCTCCTGCTAGCGGAGATTGCCAACAGACTCCGCCCCAGCTGGAGGAGGTTGTCAGCGGTGTTGATGAGGTCCGGACTGTCCTGCGTCCCGCTGCTCCTCCTGGTGCACCTCCTACTGTTCCTTCTGCTGCACCTCTGCGAACTCCTCCTGCCCCAAGAAGAAAAAGAGTCCTTCCAGCGTGGATGTTGGCAGCTGCTGCAGGCTCCGCCCCCTCCGTCCCTAAAGGTGCTCACGCCATTCTCCTGGTGTTCTACTGGGGTTCTCCTGGTGTTCTACTGGTGTTCTCCCTGGGGTTCTCATGGGGTTCTACTTGGGTTCTACTGGTATTCTCCCAGGGTTCTACTCGGTTTCTACTTGGGTTCTATTGGGGTTTTACTGGTCTTCTACTGATGTTGACCTGGTGTTGTACTTGGTTCTCCTGATGTTCTCCCAGGGTTCTATTAGGGTTCTCCTGGGGTTCTCCTGGGGTTCTACCGGGGTTCTACCGGTGTTCTACTGGGCTTTCACTCAGAAACCCTCCTGGTCACACAAAACTTCTCTCTCTTTTCCTTACAGTTCTGTCTAGTGTGCAGAGAAGCAAAAAACCGCCGGCGACCAGCAAACGGACAACAGCCAAGAGGGCGGTGCCTGAGAGGGAGGAGTCGGGAGGCGTGGCAAAGGAGGGAGAGGAGGAGGAGAAAGAAGTGCTAATGCCGAAGAAGAGGAGACAGAGGACGCAAGATGAAGATGAAGAGGAATCAGCTCGGCCAAAAAGAGTTGAGTGCAACCAAGATGCCCTTTTTTAAGCTGAAAATGTTAAAAATCTATAAATGTTCATTGAGAAAATACTGTTTTTTTTGTTGTTGAAATTATTTATGAGTTACAAAAGTGTTTCTGAGTGTTACAGAGATGCTTCGCTCCCTGGCACCCGTTACCAACCTGCAAATCACACAATGCAACTGATGTCCACCAGGGGGGGCTCTCGTCTAACCCGTATAGTGTCTGTAGTTTTTTGTCGTCCGTAATTGCTCCTCTTGCAAATCTTTTGACAATACTTCCTGTTTGCATCAGTGGCAGACTGAGAGAAATCTCCGTCTTCATGCGGGGAATTTCTTAGTAACGCTTCAAATATTTTTGTAAGCAATGAAATCTGGATGCGGTCGTTTGTCCTCTCCATCACAGAGCTGCACCTGGCTAGCAGTGCTAACCACAAAAAAAATGACTGTAATATTGTTAGCTAGCTCTAAATAGTGATTTCCTCGAGAAATGGAAAGCCCCATGTCAAAGAGTCGCCCCCTAGTGGTAATAGCAGGTAGAGCAACAGGAACAACAACAAAGAGCGGCTGCTTCTTTGCGGCACCTTTTGACTGTTTCTGTCTGTTTCCGCAGGTTGTTTCTGCAGAGCCGCTGCCGCCCACAGAGCTGAGCGGCGAGTCCGAGGACTTCGCCATGGAGGTGGACGAAGAAGAACGAGAAACAGAGTCGCACTCGTCACCACGCGTGACTGGTGCGGCAAGTCGGAGGCAGGAAGCGAGCCGAGCTGAAACAGCCCGAGACATCAAGCCAAGGAGCGCAACCGGAGCCGCAGAGTCTGCCCGCTCCACCACCTCTTCTGGCTCCGCCCCCTCCTCCTCCTCCTCCTCCGCTCCGTCCAAACCAGGGAGCCACAGGACGCCGTGTCCGTATGGGAAGGGCTGCTACAGGTAGGGGCTCTGTGATTGGCCGGGAGGCTCTCTCGCTTTGATGTGGCTCCTTCACTAGAAGGAAGAGAAAAGATGAAGAGCACTTGAACTAGAGCCAAACACTGAAGCCAGGAGCTCTGAGACGCTCTGCAGAGATTCCTGTATGACCAAATATGGTCACTAACTGAACTGTCCCAGCGTGGGCGTAGGGGGTTGACTCAGGTGAAGGCGCTCTTGTCACTTCCTGTTTGTTTTTTTTTCTCTTCGCTGTGCAGGAAGAACCCGCTCCACTTCCAGGAGTGCAGCCACCCCGGAGACACTGACTACGAGGAGGAGGAGCCGGAGGCGGAAGGGGAGGAGTCAGAGCGGCCCGAGTGCCCCTACGGCACCGACTGCTACAGGTGAGAGAGTGCACACCGCCCCAGGGGCATGATGGGGGAAAAAAAAAACCTGAGAGTTTCAGAAACCTCCCAGCGTCTCTCCTGCTCACCTCCTCCACCTCCCCCTCCTCATCTTTAATTTCCTTCACCTCCTCAACCCCCTCTTCTCTTTTTTCTCCTCCTGCCCTTCTTCTCCTCCTCCACCTTATGTTCATTGTTATTCTCCTCCTCCTACATCTTATCTTCGGCCTTCAAGAGCTCTGCCTCCATCAATCCAATCCTGCTGCTCATTGGCCCTTGGCCGTCCACTTCCTGTAGTCCGCGGGTCATTTGGTACCGGGCCGGACAGAAAGAATAATTAACTTCCGTTAAACGAATCCCGTTTCATTCATTATCTGAGTCTGAACAAATTTATTTTGAAAAATGACCGGATTCTCTCCATTACGTCCATCTAACGCTCAACTCTTGACACATGTCAAGGCGCTTGTCTCGGTCACCTGATACGTTACCGCGAGATTAAACCCACAAGCTAGCAAGCTAGCGAGCAACAAGAGTGTCGATCGCCATCTCCTCTCCACTCCTCCCTTTTCTTCTTTTTCTTCTCATCAATTTTCTGCTCTCAAGAGGCGTGAAAATAAGCTGCGCTGCCACCTGCAGGACATTCTCCCCCTCACGGTCGAATCCTTTTGGTTTCTTCTGTCTTTGACCTTTGACCTCTGTGGTTTTCTCTCCCGATAGGAAGAACCCGCTCCACAGGAAGGAGTACAAACACACTCAGAAACCAGGTGAGCCGCTGACCTGCAGCAGGTTGATGTTCCTGCACTGGTCGTCGTCTTTGGTTCTTGGTGTGTTAGTCAGTGCGGCGGTAGCACAAAGAGTCACATAAAAGAACTGGGAAAAAAAAGGCTGTTTTTTTTTTTGTTTTTTTTTTCATTATGGCAGTGAAAATATATGAACCCACTCAGTCACACACACACGCACAAGCCGTCACTAACAGCCCCATTGATTTCGTTGTAAGCAGCACGTTGAATCTCATCTCAGGGTCAGTCTGGTCATCAACGCGCACACACACACATAAACCCACACACACACATTTATTTGCATTTTGATGGCTGTGGTGACATTTAGTCGACACATCATTTATGTGTTTTGCGCCGACTTGACCTGTGTGCGTGTGTACCACACACACACTGACAACATTCCCAGTTTGTGTCAAGACGGTTCAGCTTTTTCAACTGTTTCATAGTTTATTTTTAGCCTGTCTGTCTGTCTGTCTGTCTGTCTGTCTGTCTGTCTAATAATCAGAGGCCCTGAGATGTCTTTTGGAAGTGGACGTGGATGGATGGATGGATGGATGGATGGATGGATATTGTTATTGTTTAAATTTTATTTGACACTTTCGTGACTGTAAAGATGATAAATTGTCCAGGAGCTGATGAACTACTCTCAGATGCCCCCCCCCTCCCCACCCCCTTGATTTTTGCAACTGTTTCCATTCCATTCAGTTATATTTTGTCATGATTTCCTCTATTACCAAAAAATGTTAAAACAGTTTGTGACAGCCTCACAAAGTCCTTTTCACACCCGATCTACCCTGCAGCCTACAACACCCGGAACCTCCCCAAGAAGAACCAGGACCAGGACTCGGACTTGGACTCGGACCAGTCCGGATACGACGACAGCTTCATTGACGACGGTGACAGCGAGGACGAGGGCAACGATTCGGACTACGTCCCGCTGGACTCGGACGACAGCGGCAAGGAGGACGTGAAGAGGCTGCAGAAGGAGGCGAAGGTCTTCCTGAGGAAGGGCAAGTAGTCTGCTGCCGCCTGCTGGTGCCACCAGGCACAGGCCGCTGAGTCGTCTGGACAGACTTTGAGCTCTGGTCCAGGTCCGGTGATCTTCTGGTCGTGGTTCTGGTTCCAGGTTCTGGTCAGGAACTGGTTTCTTGTTCCAGAGGTTGTAGAAGATGCAGATGGATCAGGAGCCACGGCACCAAGTTCTGGCTTCTTTGATCAGGATTGTTGGCTGCCTCGCCACCAAACCACACACACACACACACACGCACACACACACACACACACACACACACACACACACACACATCATGATGTTTCTGTTTGTCCTCAAAGTCCACCGTTGAACTGGAACATCACCGTGTGCTAGCCGACTTTGTTTCTGCAACACAACTGTTGTCATCGCCGCCAACCAGTTTTTTTTTTTTTCCTCACAAAATGGAAAAGATGTTTTCAATCCCCGACTCTAATCTGACAGCGAATCAGGCATCTGACCTTTAGTTTGTCATGTCGGCAACTGAAAAAAGTTCCTGTGCAAACAATTTATTTTTCTTGTTTGTATTTTGTTTCTTCGGGTCGAGGGGGCATGATTTTCACATCTGTCTTTTTTGTCCTCTGTTGTGTGAAGCTGTGGGTGATGAGCAGCTTCTCTCCCGCAGTTTCATCTGCTCAGATGTTTCGCAGGATTGTTTTGGGTTTTTTTGCACTACCAAAAAGGAGGGAAGGAGGAGGAGGAGGAGGCGGTGGAGGAGTTGAAGGAGGAGGCAGAGGCGAAGGATGGTCGTTGGCCTCCCGTCAGCGTCTCTGTGATATGTCAATTTGCAGCTTCACCACGTATTTTACTTCAGATTATCGTCTTAAAATTTCAGTCAAATCTTTTTCTTTTTTTTTTAAAGGAAAAACTTTACGTCTGTATTTCAATTTTCCCCGTTTGCTTAAGCCTGTGTCTATGAACCAGTTTGAGTCGTTTTTTACTGTTTGTCTGACTCTTTTATCATTGAATTACACCTCTGACGGAAACAAAAGATCCTCCAGTTGTCATTTCACAGCGACAAACACACAACAACGCACTAAGGTACCTCCTGCTTTCCCAGCTGGTAAGTCAATTATTAAGGTTCCTCTACGTTAGACACACTTGGAAAAACACGTTACACTCATGTTAGCTGCTCGACAGGAATTTCTGGCTAATGCGACAGAGGGGCTAGCAGCTAACGCTTCCACAAGAGACAAGTGGAAGGAGGCGGGGTGAAGGTTTGGAGACGGCAGGGGGCGGAGCCTATCCCAGGTGTGGCGATGGTGGTGCGGACGCTTCAAAATTCTGCCTCCTAGCTCTCCGGCCCGACTCCCTTGGTTCCCCTGTCGTTGGCTGAGTGTTCTGCCCGCTTCACTACCCGACCGCGGCGCTAACACAGCCCTGCCGCTAACCAGTTTCTGGACCGAGGGAGTTGGGTCACAGAGCTCCGATGCCGCCGTTAGTGGGCTCGGCTTCCTGACGTCGCGTCAGCCGATGACGGCGATGGGAGGCGGTTTTGCTGTGCAAACATGCGGGACGCCGCTCGATGCCGCTCAATCACGTTTGTGTGGTCCCAGGAGCCGCATGTCCAGTTGTCGCTATGTATGCAGACTCACACTCACAGCCCCCCCTGGTGATTGGACTTTGGATTGGGAGCAAATGACAGCTAGGCACTGATTTTGGACGTTTATTTGTTATTGAAAAAAAAAACAAAAAAAACAGAAATGAACCATATATATATATATTACATATTACCTTTGATCTTTACAGAATCCAGAACTTTGTGTCTGCTGAGACGGATTCAACACCTTCATCGACAACATTACATTATTTTCACCCCAGTGCTTTGTCTCAGTCAAAATCGTGACTCAGGTTGATTTCACCTTCAGGCTTCAGTCCAAATACAGCAGCCATCTGAATCCTGCAAGTCCAGGTCCTGGTTTTGAGGAACTGATTGGATTCTTCTAGCATCAGAAACCTGACACCAGACACTTGACACAAGCTGGCGTGTTCTGTTATTGTTGTGTGTGTGTGTGTGTGTGTGTGTGTGTGTGTGTGTGTGTGTGTGTGTGTGTGTGTGTGTGTGTGTGTGTGTGTGTGTGTGTGTGTGTGTGTGTGTGTGTGTGTGCGTGTGTGTACAACAAAAACAACACGTGGACAGCTTGCCAAACAGGGTTGTTGTTTGTTTCCAAGGCTTCCTCCTTCCTGTTAGACCTCAAGCTGTCAGACAGAGGAGAAATTCTCTCAAGTTATTCCCAACGTTCCAGCCAGGCCACAAAAAAAAAGAGAGGGGGGGGAATCTGAAAAATGTAAAAACTGTAAAGAAAAGTTAAGGAGATGTGTGTTGGTCAGATGGAGTCATTTCACCTGTGGTCACTGCAGACCACTGCACTTGTGTTCCTGCTCATCATCTCATCATTAACATTTCAGCATTAGCCTTAGCCGCGGGTGGTGTCCACTCACTTTGAGCTTTTACTTTTTGAGTTTGTGGTGGTGGAGGGCGAGGGAGGCAACACGCTGAGGCCGCCAAGACAACGCTGCTTGTGTGTTCACAATGTCACATTTTAAAAACATTGAAACATGGGGCTTAAAATCTCAGCGTGGACTGAGTTGACAGCGGCAGCGATGTCACCCCTGGATGGCGACGATCGCCTCCCTGGTCTGGTGCGCCCTGAAGTTCTCCCGCATCCTGTAAGGCTCCAGTGTTTCCCTGGGATTAGAACATCTTGGGTGTTGGTCTGCAGAAGAAAGGAACAGAACCGCAAACGTGGTCCCTCTTTTCCTGTCCCTGTCGCTTTTTTTGTTTGTTTACTTGACGTACTGGTAGCGATACCAGTACCAATACCAGTGCCAGTACCTTCACTTCCTGCCACTCTTTGACGGTGGACCTTTAACACCCTGGAGAATCAGATGTATGGCCTCCTGGCTCCGTCAACGTCCTCCGTGACTCGCAGCGAGGAGGTCTTGGCCTCACCCTCGTCCATCGACTTGGCCGGCACAAAGGTCACCAGCCTCAGCGGGAACCTGCTGGTCTTCTTTAGGCGCTTGTGGTTGTTGCGCACGCTCATGAAGCAGAGGGTGTTGATGACGCCGTTGCTCATGGCAATGCACTCAATAATGTAGAAGGCCACCAAGGAGTTCCTGTCCCTGGATATGAGGGTGGGGTAGAAGTCTCTCAGCAGCGCAAAGCCGTAGTAGGGGGCCCAGCACAGGACGTAGGCGACCAGCACCAGGATCAGGACCACCACCGTCCTCCGCCGCTTGTGGAGCCTCTTCCGGATCTGCTCCGTCTGGAAACCCGGCATGTCCTTGAACCACAGCTCCCGGGAGATCTGGAGGTAGCAGGTGGTCATGACGGCCACTGGGGCGATGAACTCCACGGCGAAGACCAGGAGGAAGTAGGTGCGGTAGAGGACCTGCTGGTCCACCGGCCAGATCTGGGCGCAGAAGGTCTTCAGGGCACCGCCCTCGGCATGCGGGTAGGTCATCTCGGAGGCCATGTAGGCCGATGGGACGGAGATGACGACGGGAACGATCCACACCGTCAGGATGACGCAGTAGGCCGTCTGGTGCTTCATGCGAGGCTTCAGAGGGTGCAGGATGGCCATGTACCTGTGGAGGTAAGTCACATCACGGTGAGGTAGGAAAGATGTGGGAGGCCTCCTAGAGGCTGCATGTGGTGCAGCTCAATGGCCTTTCCCCCTCCATCCAGAATATGTACCCTGCAGGTTTTCCCCAACTGTTGTAAATGTCATTAGTGACTTGGTACCATTGAAGGGTCCTGAATGGTGCTGAACAACCTTCTGAGCACTTTTTAATATAATAGAATATGATATAATAATATCATATATTTAAGTAAATAATCTCTCCAAACCACCTGATACCTGATATAAGGTGTGGCCTCGCACAGGAGGTATCTATTGTGTTGGTTGTTCGATGGAGGCAAAACATATTTCAACCAATAGAAAAGACTTTTCAAGAGACATTGACCATCTTTTTTTTTGTCTTATTATCACTTAATTACATTAATACTTTAATAATGCTGCTCAAAGATGTAGATCATCAGTTTTTGTTTTTTGTTTTTAATGATGTCCTACGTTTTGCCCTCACAGTTGCAAACCAGTGGGGGAGGCGGGGGAAGAACAGCAAGCTGGTTGCACTGCTCTCTGCGTGTCCTTGAACTGGAGGTGAGGGTAGAAACAGAAACCCGCTCGAGGATGTTTTGTCCGTGACCACCTTTACGCTAACAAGTGGAACCACTTTGAGATTCCTACATGTACGAGGGAGGTAATCCATCTTTCCACTCCCCCAACCGTCCCTGTTCCTCTCTGTTCACGCTATTTATATACAATAGGCTGCCATGATAAATGGAACAGAGGGACCTACCGGTCCCAAGTGCAGCAAATGATGGATTTGATGGAGACCCAGAAACTGCTTTTAGTGTCGTTGAGTGTCAAAGGTGCATCTGACTTGGAGCCACTTGGAGCTGATACACAACATTTCCTGACTGTGAGCAACGCGCTGCGTGTTGATGTTAGCAAGAGACCTGGTTGGACAGTCTGTTAACATAGTGTCTCGTGTTAGCATTAACGTTCTGATTTTGTTTAATCTTTAAAATGACTTACGCAACTGTGTCTTCGAGGTAGCGTTGAGAAGCAGCAAACGCGCAGCTTACAGGTAGACCGGGATGCTACCTATTGTGGCAAGGCGTAGAGGGCCCGGGCGGGCTTCGAACCCCAGACTCCCGGGTAATAGCCATGTGCGCTTAACCATTCGGCCAAAGGGATATCCCTTTGGCCAAGTAGCCAGGGCACATGATCAATTGGAGGCATAGTGACAGGACCGCCACTGTCACACTAGCTTGGCGTCTTTCTCAGTCGCTGTTGGATATGGTGAGTAAAACAGCCCCTGAAATCCACCCACCCACTCAATGCTTGAGAAGATATCCACAGGAGCGGATTGTGGTAGCACTACGAGCTGTCTCTGTCAGTCATTGTCATGGTTCATACTCGCTGTGTTGGTCGGCAACAACAAAAAGACACATTAAAGTGTTTAAAAACTCCTGTTTTTTTTTTCCATACAACAGGAGCTCCTTAGAAAAACCGGCAGCAGAGAAACGCCAAGCGCCTTTTCATCCCGCTCGAGGCGGCGGCGGCAGCGGAGGTTATCACGAACACGCCACCAGACACATGTGTTTCCAACAAAATGACGGCCGAGAGGCTCGGCCAGGCTGTAGCTCAGTAAGTGGGGAGGCTGGAGGGGCGGAGGAGGAGCGGTGGGCGGACGGGAAAGAAAAGAAAAGCCAGCTTGGCTTATGATGAAAGAAGCAGGAGCGGTGGCGGAGAGCGCCTTAATGGAGGTGGCCACAACATGAAAGGGGGATGGAGGCATGAGGGAGGGAGGGGTGAGTCGTACAATTTATTTCTTAAGCACAGAAAAGTAAAGATGGGTGAGGAAAGGGAGGAGGGGGGTACTGAGAGAGTAAGGGAAAGAAACGTCCATGAAATCAGAGAAAATCAGCCACAGGCCACTAAAAGGGCTAGTTTGTGATATATGTATATATATATATATATATATATATATATTTATTTATTTATTTATTTATTTATTTATTTTTCAATTCAAACTTTTACTTTTCTATTTGTAGCAATTGTAACTATATTTGCTTGTTTTGGGGTAAGAACTTGTCGTGTTTTTATTCATGTTATCAACCTGCAATTGGATTATTTTTTTGATTTAATAGACCAAATGGAGAAAAAGTTATTCATTATTTTATTGACCTTTATTTATACAGGTTAAAAACCTCATTGAGATGCTGGGTCTCAATACCACAAAAAAGCATTTAAAAAAATCGTAAATTTACGCCAACCCAAGGGAACTTGTGGGTGTGACAGATGGGAGTGACATTCAAGAGCAGTGACGCTGCCGCTCATACTTGAGGCCGCAGTAATTAAACTGGGCTTCTTCATTTTGTTTTTTGTTTTTTATTTAAAGGTCACTCGAAGGCCAGCGCTTTCGTTGGCGGCGCGACGAGGGGCGGTAAAAGACGTGCGGGGTGAGTGGGGGCGGGGCCACACCTCCTACTTGCTGCGGCGCCGAGAGGCAAAAGGTCACAGCAGGACTCAATCATATGCGATCGATCGGCTTCCAATAATGGCACGTGATTTATGGAGGTGGGGTGGGCAACTTCCTGTCGAAGCACATCTCAAAAAAAAAAAAAAAAAAGAGTCCCATTAACCTTGAGAGGAGGCCGCAGGTCCAGCGAGCAGGGGGGTGGGTGGGGATAAATCAGAGGCCTGGTCGATCGTTACCATTGGTGGCAGCTATCGTGGGCGGAATAGTTTTTTCTGTCTGAGGGCTTTCGCACAAACAAACTGAGTGATGGTCAATAATTCTGGCAGACTGCCCCCTGCTGGGACATCAGAGGAAACTCATTCTGCTACAGAAACCCTACCATGACCAGCGCATTTAGCACCCTGTTGGCAGCCGTCTGCTAAAACTGAGGCTTTTTGTTCAGAAGTGGTGCACTGGAGGGATCAGCTGGTTTCCTAGTTGATGGAGAGGAAAAGTTGATTGATTGATCGATTAATTAATTGAAGGGGGTGATAGAGGGCGCAGCCAAAACGTGGCCCGGGGGGGGTCACTAACCTGAGATCAGATTGCATGATTTTATCTCCCGAAATCTGTCACCTCATGTCTATAAAAATTTGCATTTCACCACCATTCTGACCCATTTCTAGGCATGTATGACCTATGCAGTTGCATCCTGCGCCCCCTGGTGGTGGTGGTGGTGGGGATACCAAATTCACCGTACACATTTTTTTAATTCTATTATATCTGTAATTGAGGTCAGTATAAAGGTTTTTCGAACCAGTCAGGCAATCAAATGACAACGTACCCGTTAGAAGAAGTAACTCTACTTTTTGTTTGCATCGGTCAAGCCCATAGAGGGCGCCAGGACGGCTATAAACACTACTGCCGACCCCTCAAGTATCTCAAAACATTTCCTTTTCCAAAACCTAGTTTTTGTTACAAAAGGGACGTCGCAAAACCAACCTACAGACAAGTCGGCCCTCTACGGAAAAACCCCACCCCCCATCGCCCTTCCACCCCACCTGGGTGTGACTGCACCCACCTGTCCACTGAGATGGCCAGCAGCGCGTTGGTGGACACGTAGAGGGAGACGGTGCGTAGGTAGTTGGTTGCGGCGCAGAGCAGCAAGCCGTGGTCCCACGACAGCCGCTTGACCACGTAGTAGTCCAGCAGGAAGGGGCAGCACACGGCTGCCACCAACACGTCTGACACGGCCAGGTTGGCAATCAGCATGTTGGTCAGGGTGCGCAGCTGCTTGTAGCGGGCCAGGCTGGCGATGAAGAGGCAGTTGCCCACGCCGCACACCAGCATGATGACCACCAGCACCAGGGCGATGACGACAGTGGCCACCAGGAAGGCCCGGCCCTGCGTGGTGTCCGGGATCTCGTCCTCCGGGACGCCGTAGTCCAGGCCACCACCGCCACCCAGGAGGTAGTCCAGCGCCGCCAGGCTGCCGTTGGTCTGCTGCTCGGCCATCTCGGGTCAGGCCAGGGTTGGGAGGAGTCTGAGCAAGAGGAGGTGGAGTCAGAAGGAACTCGAGGCAAGACATTGGTTCTTGTACTAGAGTGACGTCGTGAACATTGAGTTTGGAAAGGCAGCAAGTGGCAAATATCCATCCATCCATCCATCCATCCATCCCTCCATCCATCCATCCCTCCATCCCTCCATCCATCCATCCATCCATCCAACCAACCATATGTTATCCCTTGTTAGGGAAAATTGTGAAATTAAATTAGTTCTAAATGCAGTTGCATTTGTAAGAGTATACGAAACTACATTCCTGGGAGTAATTGTGGATCATATATTTAGCTGGAAGCCACATATAGAAACAGAAAGTATCTAGCTCAATTGGTATTATGTATAAAATTAGGGACCTGTTAAACAAGAAATGTCTTCGAATATTGCATTTCTCACATATAATGCCATGTATGCCATATTGTGTTGAGGTAGTGTTAATTGAAAACATTAGAAATACTATTTTGAGTGAACAATAAAAATGTTCTGATCAGTATTGCAAGTTTTATGTAAATAGAGAGAAAAAATATGTTATATATGTAAGAGGGTTGAGAGTCTTAATTATGTAAGGTGAAAACCAATGTTAAATATAGGATAGGCAAAAAAGATTTTTTTCATTTACAGAGTTGTTTTACTTTTCTTGTGAGTGTATATAATATGCAAATTTAGTATATTGATGGGTGGACCCTATTTAAGTATCTGAAGGCTCATATAGACCCACTGTAAAAATCTGGATACAGAGACTTTTTGTGAGTTCCTTGAGGCCCTCAGGAAGCACAGAGGTGTGAAAGATAATAACGAGTGGTTGAAAATCTTTTTTTTTCAACTGTGGAAAAAAATTTTTTTTTTTTCTGCAACCACCCACTAGGGGGTATCTGAATGTTTTAGATGTGTTTTAAGGTAGCTCTATTTAAGGCCCTATTTTAAGGAGAGAAAACAAACTACCACATACATTGCGACGAACAGCAAATCATATCTTCTTTTGTTCTTTAGTTAAAAAAAAAAAATTAATAACTGAATGATCTCAACGTCAGTCCACAACCACATCTCACTTTTTAAACCAAAAACAAGACTCTTGAAAAAAATGACATTTAAAAAATGCAATAGCACCATTTGCATGCACTAGCAACCAAAGAGGCATTTTTCCATTTTTTAACCAACTTTTCATAAAAAGAGACTTTTGTCCTTTTGGAGTCCATTTGCAGGGACTCACGTCCAAACCTCTCAAACGAAAAGAAGACAAAATAAAAAGACTTTTTGTGTGACGCCTTCTTAAAATATATATATACATATATATATGCACCGGGTGGCTCTCAGGAGGAGCTCATCCGAGGGCCCCTTGCACACACCAGCAAGGGGCCCCAGATTTAGTGCTGGGCAAACAGACGGTTCTTTGGCCACTTGGTGCTGGAGCAGAGACGCCGGCCGGCACTTTGTTCACGCTGCGTTTTGCTGACGCGGTTGCCTGGTGACGGCGTGCGTGGCACCGACCCGCGATAAGTGTCCGCTGCCCGGGGAATGTGGCAGCTCGGCTGTGCGTGACGTGTGGACGAGCCGGACGTGTCCCAGTGCTTTGGTTGCTCACATGTGACCTCCTTCTGTTTGCTTGCTCTTTTTTTCCCTCTTCGCTCTTTAATTAGAGGTCAGCAGGTTGGCGGGCCACGACCCCCACAGTTGACAGGGTGCGGAGGGGGAACATCAGCTCCTGACCGGCCGGGACCGGATACGGTGATTTCAGAGACGATTAGAAGAAGAACACAGGAAGAACTGAGAGCTGAGGTCTGCTGATGACACCTGGTGGATCCTGGAGGTGGATCCTCAATACACCAGACCCCCTCTTCCACCTCCCAACCCACTCCCCCACTCCCCCGCTCACCCACCTGCGCTCACTGCCACTCATCCAGTCCCTCCATCTTGTTCCTAATTCAAAACCACATGAGGTCGTACCCAGTGTGCGAAATACCCGTTAATATTTGGGGGTGGGGTCCTCATCCTTCTGATTGTTACTCAATACCAATCTAAGTGTCTTTTACATGCAGAGGGCCTCTAACAACATCAGTGACATCACCTTTTATCCATTCTTCTGAGAGCAGTAACGTTTTTGCCTCCCTTTTTTTGAAAATAAAATAAAATATGAGGGGTCCGACCCCCGCGCCCCTCTGTATTTCACACACTGGTCATCACCTGCCTGATTTCTCTGCGCCCTGGTTCCTCAAGGCCTGTCATCACAACTGTCACTCCGCTCTCCCTGCAGCTGATTCCGACCTCCCTCCTCCAGTCACCCTCAGACCACTTCAGTCTGGCAGTCGTGACTCCAACATGACATCCTTTGTAAATCCTGCTTCACCAGCTCAGGTGCGCCTGGTATTTTCTCCTCCAAGAGATACGGCCCACCTTATTGAACGGCTCCTTCATCAAGCAGGGTCGTTTGTTTTCTTTTCTCCACCCCCACACCCCCCGACCCCCACACATTACACGTGTTGATTTACTCGTCTTAGTCACCGAAAATCTGTCTAAAATTGATTGTCTGCCAGTCGAGCGGCACATTAATGGAAT